>NC_043707.1:133335799-133402637 GCF_006229205.1 Suricata suricatta
AGCTGATTGCCCTTCATGAACTCCTTCTCGTTGCCCCGGTTTTCCGTGACCACCGGGAAGGCGTGGTGGACCGTGGTGCGCAGGATGCTGACCAGAGACTGGATGCGGGTGTGCGGGTACACGTAGGTCAGGTTGGGCTCCATGATGTCACTGGCTCTCAGCCTGGAGGAGGGAGGAAAGCCGTCCAGCCTCACCAGAGAGCCCACGGCCCTCAGGAGTGAGCCGTCTCCTGCGCTCCTGGACCACGGGGGTCCCCTCTTCTGAGCCGTCTCTGGCAGCTCCTCTGTACCTCTGTCCCTTTGAACACGCACCCCTCTGTATCTCTACCCCTTTGCAGATGCCCTTCCCCATGCCTGGAACACCTTTCCCTGCTCTGCCAGACCAGTGGGCCTTTCTTCATCCCTCAGCTCAATACACAATGTCCCCTCCCTACAGACCCCATCCACTTGTCCGGGTGATCAGCCGTCCCCCCCTGGCCCTCCGTGGCACACTGTATTGCCACCGAACTGTTGATTCTACTAGTGGAATTAACAAAAAAAAAAGTGAGGGTTGTCCCTGTAGACCGGAGGGCAAGTGCAGGTCATAGGTCAGATGGGGCCTCTCGCGTTCATTTACTATCCTCTATGGCCGTGTCGGCACCGCAGTGGCCGAGCTGAATAGTCGTAACAGAGACCCCAGGGCCTGCAAGGCTGAAAATGCTTACTATCTTCCCCTTTACAGGAGTCTGCTGAACCCTCTGTGGGACTCCCAGGGCCTGGTGGGATACCCTGACATAGTGGCCCAAGCCATTTGTGGGCCGGTGGAGAATTTGTGATTGTGCCCAGAATAATCGCTGCTGGGAGCATGACACCATTAGGCACGTGGGAAGCAGGCTGGTTCTCACCCAACAAGGGCTCGGCAGACCCTTGAACGTTCAGTCATAACGTGGACCTCACCGAGAGACCTCTCGAATGCCACGGGAGCCAAACAAAACCATGAAGCAGCTTGCTCACCTCTGTCCCCACCAGGCCCCTCTGCCCCCCACTCAGCTCCCTGCCACACCCGCATGCCTCCTGCAGTCCACTGCAGGGCCTTAATTATCGTCTCCCGCCCTAATACAAACATTCCTCTGGGCCCCAGGTTTCCTAGGTTCTGAAACCAGGACACGAAGACAAGGCCTCACTTGTCCATTTCCACCTCCGTCTCCCACTCCAGAAGCGGCACACCTCGCAGGCCCACGTGGATGTCATAAATGCCCTTATTGAAAAAGTCCCCCGTCCATTTGGCCACCTGAAACACGAAACAATGGCTTGAGAAGATTCTGCTGTGGGGGTGGGGAATCCTGGCCGTGCCCGAGAGAGGCCTGGAGGGGGAGCACTCACCATCAGCGTGATCATAATGGGGAGCCCGTACGTAATCTCATTGGTAGACTCGATCAGGATGACCGTGAGACTGATGGTCATACGGACGACCCCACCCAGGAAGGCTGCGGCGCCGATCAGGGCAAAGGTCCCCGAATAGATGTGGCCCAAGCCAATGTAGCTGGGGAAAGAGGAAACGGAGAGCCTGGCTTAGGACCTCAAGGTTTCCACACTTGTGCACCTGGACACACGGGCACGCAGGCACACACACAGTACCTTTTGAGGACATTGGCAACTAAACGCCCAAAAGCGGCTCCACACAGTAGGGACGGCACGAATAGGCCACTTGGAACAGAAACGCCGTAGGTCCAACATGCAAGCAGGAAATAGAGGGTGAAGAACAAGGCCAGGGTGACGGGGCTGAAAGTACCTGCAAGGCAAGAGCTGCCCTGAGTCCCCCCACGGGTGCCACCAAGGCCCGCTGGGCTGCCCTGGTTCCTTCTAGGTCCTTCCATACCCCACTGGTCCCACCCCAGCCCCGGAGGCAGGAACTCTGGCCTGGTCTGGGTGGGTGTTACAAAGGAAAGTCCTGTTCCTGCTCAGAACTGAGGGCAAGCTTGGCTGTGTCTGTGGGCCACCAGACAGGACAGAGAAATAGTAACTTGTGCCCTACAGAAAAGACCAATCGCCCGAGAACGGGCAGGCTCACGGATCCTCACCATCCTGGTGGAAAAGCTGAAGGATGGCAGACTCTTGGGGATTGAAGAAGAGCGTGGCCATGTCATTGTAGGTCTCATTCGGACAGAAAAAGGTCTTGATGCTTGAATTGACATCTTCTGATGTGACCTGAGACACAGGAATCAAAAAGGAGGCACAAGGTCAATTAAGGGCATTCAGAGTCCTCAAGTGAGATGTCTCCGCTAAGGTCAAGAAAGTCTGGCTTGCAAGCTTTACCCAGAAACTAAACCTGTAGCAAAAAACGGATCTCTAGCCATGAGCAGCCAAGCGTAATACCGTGTTCCTTACATTCTGGGGATGAAAGATGCGAGATGAGGGCTCCTGAGTTACTACAACTAAATTCGCCATGGATCTACCTCTGCTTCCGCTCCCAGTGCTAACTTAGTAGGTGACGCTGCCGGAAGCCCGACCAGAGAGCCCCGTGGGCTGTGGGAAGAGGAGGCGGGTGACAGACTAGTTGCTGGGAGGTGACTGGTGATGGTGGAGCACACAGGCCAGGTTCCTGCCTGACCCGATGCCCCGACTTTGGTTCCAAATGGAAAAAGCCACTGCTCTGCATTTTCTGCAGGAGAAAAGCGGCTTTGACACGAGGCCTGGGCACAGATGCCGTGCTCCTGGCTGCCCCTCCCTCCCAGGCCCGCCTGGCAGAACAAAAGCTCAGCTGGGAAGAGAGGTGGCTTCTCTACGATTCAGATGGTTCATTCTCGCCGCCATTTTGTACGAGAAGAGGGCGTCCTGGCCTGACTCATCAGAGGACAGGGCATTCGGGGCAGGACAGCCCTTGTGTTCTAGCTGATGGTGCACAACGGTACAGGCGGGGCACCTAATGCTGTGTGTCTGGATACGGCGTTCCTACAGAGTTCCTTACAAGGAATGGATTTTGCCTGGATTCAGGTCTACTGAGGACACTCTAGAGATGTCCTTCCTGAACACTTATCTCCCCTCAGGTGATGGGTTTGCACAGTCCTGCCACGGGAGCCTGCCTGGGCGACCCAGCTGGATGAGGGCCGCTGCAGGACATGGGTCGGCGCCCCCTACTGGCGGAACCTGGCAGGGAGGCGCTGCCATAGGAGAAATGTGTGTGGGTCTGGGCCAAGCTGACTGTGGAATGATCAGCAGGTCCAGTGTTCCCCCAACTATGTCTGGAAGAACCCCAATCCCGAGGAAAGGGTCCTGCAGTTGAGCCCACTGGGACGCAGCACAGCGCTCGTGGGAGATCAGGGAACATGCTGAAAGCAGAGCTCAGGCTCCAGGAGCAGAAGGACTGGCCTCTAACTCGGCCTGTCGCCAGCCACCGGGGGAGAGGCATTTCATTTTGGGGAAGCATCAGCGGCCGCGCCCACGCTATGGGAATAATGCCAACCTCATGTTATATGGTCCTGGGAGACCATGGCCAAGACCTCACTTTGTCTTCCCACCTGTCAAATGGGTAACGACACCGGCCAACACGGCGGTGGCGGTTTAGAGGGAGTCGTGCTTGTGAGGTGCTTAGTGGGATCCCTTCACCTGAGACACGTTCCAAACATTCGTAAGTCTTCCTGGAATCTTAAAGGCCTCAGAAGTCCTGTATTAAAGCCACCTGCTCACTCCTGGTTAACCTGTTAGACCGCAGAATTCTTTTCTGTCTGTTCCTGAATCACATACACCAGCGTTGTTCCAGAGGGCACATGTGGAAAAGGCCGGTCTGGGAACGAGAGCGCCTCAGGACTGACCTGTGATAGCGGTTGGCAAACTTTTTCTACGAAGAGTCACACAATAAATCCTTTAGGCTTTGTGGGCCACATACAGCCTCTGTTGCGGATACTTTTTTTAATGCCCTTTAAAAATGTAAAAACCATCCTTAGCTCAGGGGCTACACAAAAATGAACAGTTGCCAAAGGCCAGATCTGGCCCTTGGGCCATAGTTTGCTGACGCCTGATCAAACCCGGGCCGTTCGTGGATGCTCCTGGGGACACCAAAGGGACAGCCATCCAAGACCATGTCCCCAGTGAGGCCTTGAGGGAGCTGAGCGGCTACTCAGGGGCAACAAGAAGGCAGGGGACTTAGAGGCCGCTCCTAGAGGTCCCCACCTCTGGCGGACCACACACGGCTCTCTAAACCCAATAGGTTGGGCCGAAAAATCGCAGGGCAAAGCTCCAATGCCTCCCTCGCTGACCCTGCTCTTTCAGGAAAAGGTTCTAGAAAATAAATAGTCCTAGGAAGAAAGGAGGAGAAACGGAAAAAGAACACCTGCCAGTAAATGACCTAAATCCAGCAAGGACCAGAAGACGCCGGAAGAGCCGATCACTGATCACCCCAGAAACAGACTTTCCTTTCTCTTCCTCTTAGGGGTGATTGTCACAATCACGGTGAGGCTAGTGGGCAGCTTTCAGGGGTTAGGAGGTAGAAGAGTGAACTGGGGCTTCCTGAGCTGGTCTGCCGCTAATATGGTTCAACAGAAAGAGGGGGTGGGGGCTGGAGACAGAGGAGACGTGCCCTCCGTGACGACCATGACTCTTCACAAAAGCTGAAAAGACAGAGCATGCACATTCTGGCTTCAGGAAAAAGGCTACAATACTGATTCCTCTAGCTCCCAGCAATCTGACTCAAGCATAGAACAATGAACCCAGCACGTCTACTAGCCCTAAGTATAGGCAGGTCATACGTTTCGGGATCCTTCTTTTTTTTTTTGCGGGTGTAGGACAAAGGTAGCAGGTGCACAGGGGTTACCTGGAGCTGGAATGAGTCATTACCGATTTGACCCGACGAAGACATCTGTCGGCATTCTCCTAACACCATCGAGGCCATGAACACCACCACGGTGGTTACCAGAGACACCAAGAGGCTCTCTAGGACTCTAGGAAGCAAAGCACAGCTGTTATTACAAGATAAAAAAAAAAAAAACACCACAGTCTTGGGAACTAAAAAAACACAACCCTGTCCACCCCCAACCCTCACTTCCCCAAAGAGCACGCCCAGCAGCCCCTAGTCGGTCAGCACATGTGCAGAACTCGCCAGCAGCTCGCTGCCCTCCCACGGCGTGAGTAAACAGCGGGCGGAGGTAACACGGGCTGTTTCATCCCCATCATCTCTCTGGGAGGAACAGAACGGCCGGGGGGGAGAGCCTCCTTGACCTCGGACTCTGTCATGTGTCCTAGAGGCTGGGAGTCAACCAGCAGCTCTGATGTAAGTTAAGCTCAGACTCAGCCTTTCGGCCCGTCTGACAAATAGAGATCTACAGCCCCATCTATGTTTTCTTAGACAAGAAATCAAAGCTGGTGTGGGAAGGGGGGTCAGTTTGCATGATCGCCTTCCTGGGGAGAGGTGGCCTGGCCCACGCGAAGCCCGGGAGCCACGGCAGGCTGGGGGAGGCGACCGCACGGGTACCTGACGAGCTTAGGTTTTGGGTGCACGTTTCGCATTCGGTACTTTGCAAGCCTCTTGTTCAGACAGTTGAATGTGGCTCCCAGGAGGCCCCCAATGACCCCCATCACGACGAAGAAACCCAAATCCGTAGCTGTCCAGAGATGACACTTTTTATCAGAGTCAGAGCACTGAGAGAAGGGGCAAGGGAGGGGGAGAGAAAAACCATAGTGCCCGTGAGAACAGGAAAGGATGGAAGCAGAGAAGACAGAAGTAAGAGGCGACGCTGCTTTCTTTCTGCCAGAGCCGTGCAGGCTGGGAGCCCGCCCGCGCTGAGCACTGCGCATGCACAGAGACTCACGGGGCAGAGACGCCGCCGCAGAAGCCACACCGGCCCTTCTGACCGCTTCCCTCTGGCACTTAAGAGCAGTTTTCACAGGTCAAGTAAAAAAAAACAAACAAAAACCAACAGCTATGGAGGAAAGGATAAAACATACCTTAAACTCGCCGAAGTTCAGCAGTCCAGGGAGCTGGAAGGACCCCCAGCTTCCAAACTGGATCCCAGAACGAAAGAAGTTGAGAGTGAAGGTGGCCGACATGGAACAAAAGAGCTGGGAGGAAAGGGGACACATGAGAACCCTCAACAGCAACGTGTCCCACCTCCCGGCGGACGCAGCCTCGGGAAACCTACCGCCCATCACGGACCACCTGCACAGAAACCCGCCGTGGGCGCAGGTCGAGTGTGAGAAACAGTGAAATCAGGCCGTAAGAAGTCTGCATTCAACAGCCTATTGGGAGAGCCCGTTTATTCAGAGCCCGTTACGGACTGGATCTTGTGCCCAAAAAGGAACAGCCAATACAAGAGGAGGAACATGCTAGTGTGAGGTAGGCCACTAGTAGGGTTCAAGTCCAGGCTCTGCCACTGCCTGCCTCAGGCCTCAGCCGGTCTCCCACTGTCAGGGGACTCATCAAGAGAGGCCAAGGGCAGTTTGATTTGGGGATGGGGCCATTTATATGAAAAGTACAGAAAAGTCCACAGTTTGGAGGTCACGGTGCTAGAAGGAAGGACTTTCTGATCCAGTCACACCCCTCCTGGTCTAATCCAAATGACAGGTGAACCTACCAAGTACGAGATGTCCAGTTTAGTTCTGGGGGGAGCAGTCAGGTTCAGGAGAAGGTTCTCCCTCAAAGTCCTTCTTACCACTTTCCACGTGAGCCCCTGGTTCCAGAAGGATGAGCCCTCCTCCAGACTGAATAGGGTCCCCCCGATGGGAGCCCCGAAAGCTGCAGCAACTCCAGCAGCCGCCCCCGCAGATACAAAGTCCCGCTTGTCCCTGAGGAGAGAAGACAGGTGGTTTACCCAAATAAAGAGTCCTCAGGCCGCAGAGGCACCGTGTGCTTCCCGGTCCACCAACGTGGTGCTTGTGACGCGCCGACAGTCAGGCTCACGCAGGGCAGGTGTCTGGTGAGGCCGACTCAGCCGCATAGGCACACTCCCGAGTCAGAGGGGCTCCCCCGATGTCAGTCTGCTCTGCACACGGACAGAATGCAGACTTCTGTCGTCACTGCTGGGTCACGCTCTCACCAGAAAGCCACAGCTTTGGTGAAATATGTCAAAGCGCTGCTTACGTGCAGAGGAGCAGCTGACAGTGACCTGCAGGAGTCCCCATACGAGAAGATGGACAGCTGACCCTGGTTCCCTGACTCCAAGGACCCAGCAAGGCTCACTCGGGTCAGTAACACACACAAATCCCACCGGGCAAAAAAGTACCGGGAACGGCACCTTGCAACCCAGAGAGGCAGCTGACCAGGTAAGACGTTTTGAGTATGAAACACATTCTCAACGATACGCCTGTGGGCCTTCTCGGTCGTGTTTGCAACCCTGGGCTGTCTTCTTCATTGCCCGAGATGGTTCTAGGCCTCACGTCACGACAAAATAGAAGCTGTGTTGCCAGCGTGGCCCTCGTGCTTATGCTCAGAGACATCCAAAGCCCCCCACTTTTCTGACGGTTGGATTCCGGACACACCCCGGGCTGGCCTCAGCGACTTTGCCGTGGGGTCTGAGCGGCAGGAAATGAAGCAGGTTGGGTTACCATACCTGTCACTTCGGAAATAGGGGAAGTTAAACTGGATCTTCCGTAAGGAGATGCTCTGAAACTGGAGGAAGGGAAAACAAGGTCAGAGCGGGGCCCACAGGGACCGAGGCACCAGAAAGTGCTTTTGCTTGAGCACACTCAGCCAGACGTGTTACAAGAAGTCCACAAGAGCAACATGGAAAAAAAGGCATTATTTTGGGGAAGAACTTCTTTTCCCACCCCCAAATTTCTAGGATCTTTGGAAACTACATTTTGTACACAGTCAAAAAGTCAGCAAAATCAAGAAGGGGCGCCTGGGGGGCTTAGTTAAGTGTCAGGACTCTTTTTTTTTTAAAGTGTATTTAAAAAAAGTTTTTTAATGGTTTTTATTTACTTTTGAGAGAGCGCGAGCAGGGGAGGGTCAGAGAGAGAGGGAGACACAGAATCCGAAGCAGGCTCCAGGCTCTGAGCTAGTTGTCAGCACAGAGCCGGACACGGGGCTTGAACCCACGAACCATGAGATCATGACCTGAGCCGAAGCTGGACACTTAACTGACTGAGCCACCAGGCGCCCCAAGTGTTAAGACTCTTGATTTCCATTTCAGCTCAGGTCATGATCCCGGGGTCATGGGACTGAGCCCTACAATGTGCTCTGTGCTGACAGCATGAGATTCTCTATCTCTGCCCCTCCCCCGCTCACAGGTACACACACATACATGCACATGTTCTCATGCTCTCTCAAAATAAATAAATCTTAAAAAAAAAAAGAACGAAAGAAAAGAAAAAGGGGAAACTGCTGAGCAAAAGGAGGATCTGAAAGCTGCAGCAGAAGAGAAAGTGAGCTCTGCTCAGGGGATGTAAGAAAGGGGCCAGGAGAGCCATCTTCCGATGTGTCCAGCAAAATCTCTCACTGCCGCCCAGCCCCTGCCTGGCCTCCTTCTGCCTCTCCACTAGCTTCTGGGAGGCCGGGCGCCTGCCATGAAGGAGATGACATGGTAGCAAGAGAGAGAGATCAGAAGATGGACTCGGGACAAATGACTCTTCTCGGGTTGGCAGGGACAACCCACAGCCACAGCGGCTCTCTGCTCAGAGCAGGAGGGCTGACTGTCTCTGAGGAGACAGAAACTTCTCCAACGGGCAGCTGGGGAATCCAGAATAACCGCTGAGAAGGGGGAGCTCTGGAGTCCCCGGCCAGCTGCTCAGTTTCCTCAAACGAGAATGGGGATGACGGAGGACAGCCAAACCCCCGAGGCGGTTTAAAGAAGAGGTCAGTAGATGGAGAGTCTGGCCACACAGGCACTCAGCAAACAGCAGCTGCTACGTTCCCTGTGCAGCCTCAAAGGGCGTCGGCATAGACCCGGGCCTGAAACCGCCTTGGTCAAGGCTTCCAGCCTCTTGGGGTCTGGCAGCCCCGAGATGCTCCATCAAGCCCCCGGGCGTGCAGGTGCTCGCCAATGGCTTTGGGTGCACCAGGTGACTGTCATTCGAACAGAAAGTCCCACCACTGCTCTGGGGACTCAGAAGGGCCTTGTTAAAACCTAGTTACCCACTCTCCTGGGTGACAGGACAGTTTCTACCTCAACCCAGTGACATCTGATTCCAATGCCACGTTAGGTGCTCCCGCTGAATTGGTTATCAACTCAACCGCGGGCGTGCCCCTGCCTAATGCCCACTCTGAGGGGCGTCCCCTCCCAGTCCATCAACTCTTACCTGCGGGAGGCCAGCTCCCACCACTGCTCCACTGTGGATCATGGGGCCTTCCTTCCCCACAAAGAGCCCTGGGAGAAGGTGGAAAAGGGGAGACCGTTAGCACAGACAGCCCTCTTGGTAAGGAGACCTTTGCTATGTAGACTTTTCTCTAGACAACCATACAACAGAGGTGATTATGTGACTTTGTAAGAGAAAGAGTCAAATTCCCATGAAATAAGGGAAAATACTCTTCAAATTAAGAGGTCCAAAAACTATAGGCTGTGAACTAAGACAGGTTCAATGTCTGTTTCTATAGCCTGAGAACTAAGGATAGTTTTTACATTCTTTTTTTCCTTAAGGATTTTATTTTTAAGCAATCTCTACACCCAACATGGGGCTCGAACTCACAACCCCAAGATCCAGAGCCACACACCCGACTGACTGAGCCAGACAGGCACCCCTGCTTTTTACATTCTTACATGGATCTGTTTCATGTAACCGACTGAGCCACCCAGGCGCTCCAGAGCTCTACATGGATCTGTTTCAAATGGTTATATAGGTTTAAGTACCTACATAGTATCTCCCCTTGGCCCATAAAGCCTAAAATATTTACTGTCTGGTTGTTTACACAAAGAGCTTGCTGACTTTGTTAAAAGCCAACTCCTGGGACCAACTGGATGGTCCTGCCACTCCGAAACTAAATGTGTTTGTCAGGCACCTCTGGTGACTCACTAAGAGCGTCTACATTTTTAAAAATGACCCATCAACAAACAGGGCCAGGGTCTATGTGAGGGCAGGCCCTTCACATCCAGATCAACTTAATTTACATACATGATGCTTCCTGCCATCTTCACCCCGAGTACTGGAAGGATAAAAGTCAGAAAGAGCCTCCTTACCTCCAGCCACACTGAACAGCACTCCAAACACTTTGCAGAGCAGGGTCCGGAGACGGACAATTCCGGGCACCTTCACACCATTCAGGTAGCATTTAATTTCGGGGATTCCAGAACCTGCTGCCACTGGCTGACAGGGGAGAGTAGGAAACCCATAAACTCAAACTCCATTGGTTCTTTTTTTTTAAATTATTTTTTTAATGTTTATTTATTTTTGAGATAGAGACTGAGTGCGAGCAGAGGAGGGGCAGAGAGAGAGAGGGAGACACAGAATCGGAAGCAGGCTCCAGGCTCTGAGCAAGCTGTCAGCACAGAGCGGGATGTGGGGCTTGAAGCCACAGACTGTGAGATCATGACCTGAGCCAAGGTCGGATGCTCAACTGACTGAGCCACCAAGGCACCCTGGGTACCTGCCGTTTTTAAAGTTAGTTTAAAGTTGTTTTTTAAAGTTCTCCAGGTGACTCTGAGGTGCTACCAAGGTTGAGAACCACCCCCCTAATCTGGACTTTTCCTTTGTAATCTCATCGGACGCTGAACCATTTACTTTCAGAAATAACTCGTAAGTGTAGGAGGGGCCACCTTCTGCAGGAACTTTGTTAAGTCTAATTCAGTTTCCTAGCATTTCTAGCAGTGGAGTTGAAGGAATCCAAAACTTCACTAGCAAAAAGGCAACAGCCCACACCCCCTCACCTCAATCAGAACGAGAAGGCTGGCCAGGAAGACGAAGGTCAAGTTGAAACCCAGCAGCTCGAGGAGGGACAGGGCAAGGCACCCCTTCTGGCTGCATTCCTCCACCGCTGCAGAACCGGGTTAAGGAGAACACGCTTCCCAGTCAAGGGTGTCCCTACCATCGCCTGTAGGGGTGCGGTGTCAGTTCCTCTAAAACATGGTGGCTGCTTACACTGCATCTTCCTGTTCTCCGTACATAAACTTAAAAAAAACAACAAACTGCCTGAAAGGTCTTCCACATTAGGGACCGTTTTTAAACTCTGAGATACTGACCTGGAGAACAAAAGGAACGAAGAAAAACTCGAATCTCCTTACAACTTGCAGCGCACGGACAAATCCTGAGGAAGGCAGAGTGACCTCCCTCCAGGGGCTCCACTGCCTGACCCTTCGTGGTTAACGCACAAGGCAAAGGGCAAACTTTAGTCTGACATTTGCTGACCCGCAGGATCCTATCAATCTTCTTTAACACAGGAGATCCCTTTGGAGACTTCCTTTATCTCAACCCATATCATCCTTGAAACATGGCCCAGAATACACATCTGAAGGGTTTCGCGCTGAGGTGTAAAATGAATGGACCAGAGCATGACTAATTCTCAAACACTTGATGTTGGGGAGAGAAAAGAGGAAACTGTATTTACCACAAGACCGTGGTAAATAACCTTATCTTAACAGCAGCTAGCCCCCGCCGGCCCTGGAAACCTTGAGTCCAAATTCCTTAAAGACATAGCCTCTCCTTGGTCCCCTCCCAACTCAAAAGTATATAATCAGTGACTCCTCACAATCCCGGGCGGCTCTTCCCGCCCATGGGCCCTGACCCTGGGCTTTAATAAAACCACCTTTTTTTTGCATCGAAAACGTCCCAAGAATCTTTCTTGACCATTTGCTCCAGGAGCCCCCTCCTCCCCATTTCACATCAATACTTCACACATTATAAAAAGTTAACAAACACCCTTCCCCTCACAGCCCTCACTTTACCAAATCCTGAATTTGCTCCAGGTTTTTTTTTTTTTAATTCAAATGTTAGATACCATTAAAAAAATCCTTTGTTTCTCTCCCTCTCTCCCCTCAGAAAAACCACTAACCTGAAATTACTGTGTGCCCTTCTGTGTATTTTTATACATCGTCATATCGTTGTTTCTAAAACTAATGGGATTGCACCTCATGCACTTTCTACAATTTCCTCTTTTCTCTCCTTCGACATCAAGTTTTTGAGAATTAGTCATGTTGGTATACACAGCTCTGGTCCATTCGTAGGAAATTCTGCACAAAATCACACCATACGGACCCACCACGATGTTTCCATTCTCGCGCTTGGTGTGACGTCACCTTTCCGCAATCACAACGCTGTCACGAACATGTATGTGCGTGTCCAAGGTCCACAGGAAAAGGAGGAATTCAGCAGTGGCAGGAGGTACGCCTTGCCATCTGTTTGGTTGGCATTTCCCTGGTTCATGGTGAGGGGAGGCCTTTGCCCAGGTTTATTTACTGACCATTCAATTCTCCTCTTCTGAGATCCACCTGCGTACGCCTTCGCTCATTTTTCTATAGCGCTGTTTTCGTATGGAGTTGCAGGTCTTCCTGGGTCCCAGGTACGAATTACTTGCCTCTTAAACGCATAGCGAACAACCTCTCCTAAGGCTGTGGGTTCATTTTCCACTTTGCTTATGGTGTTTTGTTGCTGTGGTTTGGGGTTTTCTCTTAGTATGAAAAACAAACTTGGGGCGCCGGGGTGGCTCAGTCGGCTGAGCGTCCGCCTTGGGCTCAGGTCATGCTCTCACGGTTTGTGAGTCTGAGCCCTGCATCAGGCTCTGTGCTGAGAGCTCGGAGCCTGGAGCCTGGAGCCTGCTTCAGATTCTGTCTCCCTCTCTCTGCCTCTCCCCTGCTTGCACTAAATGCCAAAAAATTAAAAAAAAAAAAAAAGAAAATAAAAAAAACATACTTTGCTGTGTCAAGTTTATTGATCTTTTCCCTTTCACTCTGCGCTTCCTGGAGTTTTAAGAAATGATTCCCTACTCTTGACATCACATGGTTTCTTCAAGCTCTGTTTTGCTTATTTATGTCTTCAGTCCATTTGGAATTAATTTATAGTACAAAGTAGGAATCGGTATTTTCCCAGATGGAGAGCCAATGTCCCAGCATTTTTTGTTACATTATCCATCTCTTCCTCACGGACTTACAACGTTCACTCTGTCATTCACCGAACTTCTCCACACGGACAAGCCAATTTCTGCTTTGGCTATCTTCCACCGGCCTACCTGGGCATCCCTGCCCCAGGGTGACCCGGTTTCCATTACTGAATCTAAAACCATGCAAGCCTTCACGTTGAGTAGGACAAGTTCTCCCTCTTGTTCAAAACTGTCTCAACTCCCTTTGGCCCTTTACTCCTTCCAACAGATTTAGGAGGAGAATTTTCCAGTTCCTCGAAAACTCTGTTGGACTTCTGATGGGAACGCCCCGAGCGTAGATGAGTGGGAAGAAGAGGCGGCGCGGCGGGATCTGTGTCTTACCAACCTGAACACGAGTCTCTCTCACGCTCTCCCTCCTGTGTCCTTCACTGATCATTAAACACTGACGCTGAATGGCCAATAAAAACTCTCCAACAGACCACGTCTGCTATTCTTAGGTAAGAAAGCAGAGCCAGAGACGGCTGACATCTGGGGACGCCAAGAACCGGGAAAAGGATACACGTCTGAACCACTCCAAACTTGAGCTGGGTGAAGAGGCGCACGAAAAAGTCCACAAAGAGACCCACCTGCGAAGAGCAAGCAAAGCGTCACACAGCTCCTCCCCACCGGGGCGCAGGCCCCCCGCTTGAACGCTGGCACCCCCTCGCCCTTCCTGGGTGGCATGTGCGCCGGGGTTCCCAGCAGGCCACGTGGGAACAGCTTTCCTGTTAGGGACTCTGACTCTCCGAATCTCCCTGCCAGCCCGGCCCCACCGCCTCTCCAAAGAACAAAGGATGGGGGCGCAGCCATGGTGGGAGAAGGACAGGAAAGCAAAGAGGGAAAAGGAGGTCGGCAAAGGCGTGAAGCCGAGGAAGGCCAGCCGGTGACTACGGTCGTATCCAGAACCGTGGACCGCTCGGCATTTTCCAAAGGCAATTTTAGATGAAGAATTCCAATAATATCATCAGTGACGCTTACTTTGAAAAACAGCATGTACTCAGGTGTGTAGGGCTTTTTCCGGTGTGTTTTTACTCTTTAATGCTTTATTAGTCGCTGACCTGGCTGACAGCCGACGATCCTCCTGGTAAGTAAGAGAGAACCATGCCCCACCAGCCCAGGTTAAGCCCCAACTCTCCGCTCTGGGCTTCAGGGAGAACTTCAAGGAAGCCTTATGATTTGACGGATTCAGGATCAAAGGCTTCATGCCTTTGACTCTGGCCTTCCCTCAAGCCAATGCCCGGAGGCGTTCAAATACTGAAGCAACAGGTTGTGACAGATGAAAAGATAAGAGAGCCAGGAGCCAGAAGAGCCGGTTGCTAAGCTATAAAGGCAAGCCTGCCTTCCAATCACAGGAAGGTACGTGGCATAGTCGCTAGTATTGATAAACGGCAGTTCAAAGGAGTTAGCTATGAAAGTCACAGAAAGACTCGACAAGTAGATGGCTGTGATTATGCCTGTTGCTGGGAAATTTGCAACCAGAAACATATACATAGCAAAACAGACACTCTGACACTTCGGTAAAACAGTTCAATCAACTCAGGTTCTCCCCATATTGGCATCCATCAGAAGGTCACTAAAGAGGCCTGAATGCCATCTGGCTCACTTAGGAAGATGTTCTTTGATCTCTGAAATTACGACAGTACAAATCTGACAAGTGCCAGAAAAATAAAAATTTGTCAGCCTTTGTGGCTGTTACATTAAATGCATGTTTGCACTTTATGGGTGTTCTCGGAGTGGAGGATGTGATGTGTCGTCGGTTCCAGGGACATAAACAGGCTGCTGCTTAGGAATACGTATAACCCCTGTCCTGGACTGAACATTCGCATCCTCCCAAAGTCATCTGTTGAAATTCTAACCCCCATTGTGACGGCATTAGGTGGCGGGGCCCTTTGGGTGGTTTAAGTCCTGAGCGTGGAGCCCTCATGAATATTAGGAGCCTTATAAAAGCCCCCATGGAGCTCTGGCCCCCTTCTGCCCCGTGAGGACACACAGCCAGGGGCCAGGAAGCAGGCGCTCACAGGACACAGATCTGTGGGCACCACTGATCTTGAACTTCCTGGCTTCCAGGACTGTGAGATACACACGCCTGTGGTTTAAGTCCCTGCAAGTGGTGTTTTTGTGATAGCAGGCCCCAGTGGAGGAAGACAGCCGGTTCTAACATTGTACTGGTGGAAAATCACATCTGATGTATCGTTTTGACCGTCTGCTGACTCGTCTGGTTTCTCTTCCCCAGCCTTCAGTGCGGCTAGGTCGGCAGTTAGGGTCCCAGGCTCCGTGCTACAAGTACACAAGGTTGGCAGGTGCTTCATAATCTTTTCTGGCCGGTGATTCATGTGCGAGCGAGCTGACCCCAGGCCCCTGTGCATTCAGGCACATTCCTCCACCCACAGCCACCAGCTCTACCTTCTAGAGAAAACAAGCCACGTGCAGGAGAGGAGGCCAGGGCAGTCACTGAGGTCTACAGTGCCCTGTTTCTGGGCACGCCTTACTAAAGGAAAGGGTATGATGGTTGGTTTTGTTCCACTACTTTGCTTTTTCCGTACAGAGTGACCTCAATTTCCACTCAGGACTGTCCGCCACTATGTGGTCTATCTGAGGGGACAATGCCACGTTGTAAGAGCTCAGTCCTGACCAAGGCTTTGAGTGCCTATTTTAAGAGTACCAGTGAGGTCTGGTTCACTTTCATAAAGAAAAAGCAAGAGACGTATGAAAACGGTGTCAGGATTATTATTTGGGGGGGGGGGTAGGGGTGAAGGAAAACAGAAGAGGCGGTCTCTGCTATCATGACAAATGACTTGCCCTCTGACCCTCCCAGCCCCCTGGCCCGCCTCGTCCCCCGCGCCCCGCCTGCTCACCAGCCCGGTGCAGACTCCAATGGCAAATACCATCATCCATTTCACCGCCTCATACCTGCGGCCTTTCTGTTCACACAGAGAAAGACAGACTCAGTTCATCATATGGCTTTGGTGGAGCAGGGAAGGACCACGTCTCGGCCAACCAGGGTTAGACTAGATTTCACAGGGACAGTAAGCATGGTCAGGGTGCCAGGTACAGTGGATGCTTTACATGGCCAGGTTTCAGGAGTAAATGCTAGTATCTCGCACAAGAGGCTAAAAGCCATGGGGGTAAGACTATTTACAGGGGCATTTCGATAGGAAAAAGAAGCTACTGTGACATCCCTTCAGTCCCCAGAGCTCAAGGAGGGATTCACCTTATTGTCCATGGTCTCCAGAACTTGCAGGTAAGGGTCATTGATGCAGCGATCATAATCCAGACTCTGAAAGCCAAACGGGAGTAGAAAAAGTCACAATGAGGCGGGAGCAATTAGCGGAACCTGGGAAGGGCTAAAGCGCCAGATTCCTGCTACTCCAAGGGTGGACGCGGAGGGCAGTGGACCTGCAGCACCCGGGTGGTGCAGGGTGCGGGTGGGGGAGCTGCTTAGAAGCACAGCATCTCCGACCTTTGACCTGTCACATCAGAATCGGTGCTGGACTCGCACCAACGTTCTGGCCCCAAGGCTACAGGTTCCTGCTTTGGGAAAAGCCTTCCATTACCCGTCGTTAAATATCCTGCCTCTGCAAAGCGAAAAGACCTTGGCCATCGACAGACGTTGGCCATCGTCAGCATTACCCAACTTCTCCCACTGCACGAGTCAGTCTTTCAATTAACCAGAACCAAATCCACCGAGCAAATCAGTTCGTTGCAAGTACTGTCGGGAGTTAGCGTCTGTGAGAAAGAGGTTAGCCACGGGAGGAACCAGCGAGGGGAGTGTTTTAAAGAGCAACTTCCAGTTTATGTCGGGAAGAGGCACGGACTCAGCCCAGCTCCTAAAACTACGCCGACAGCGGCGTTCCCTGAACCGTGCCCACAGCACACGGCTCTTCTGCAACGAATCTGCATGTGTGCCACAGACATCTTGAGAAACAATTTGGAGGAACTCATTTTATTTCTTCCATGTTTTGTAAGAGAAGCCGCAGTCTGGCAACAAAGGAAATGGTCTGTTGTGTGTTCTCTCCTTCCTAAACCTGCTGCCACCCACACGTCGGCTGGCGAACAGGCTGGATGCGGGCCCGGTGGCCACACCCCCGCAGCCAGCCCAACACAGGTGCGACATGTGACAATTTGTTCCACCTGTATCTATCCCCAGTGCCCAGATCCTTTATTTATTTATTTATTTTTTAAATGTTTTATTTATTTCTGATACAGAGAGAGACAGAGCATGAGAGGGGGAGGGGCAGAGAGAGAAGGAGACCAGAACCGGAAGCAGGCTCCAGGCTCTGAGCTAGCTGTCAGCACAGAGCCTGATGCAGGGCTCGAACCCACGAACATAAGATCTGAAGCCGGAGGCTTAACCGACTGAGCCACCCAGGCACCCCCCAGATCCTTTATTTAAATGGGTCCTAGGACAGGGCGTCCGACTTCAGCTCAGGTCATGATCTTGCACTCTGTGAGTTCGAGCCCCGCGTCGGGCTCTGTGCTGACAACTCAGAGCCTGGAGCCTGCCTCTGATTCTGTGTCTCCCTCTCTCTCTGCCCCTCCCCTGCTTGTGCTCTGTCTCTTTCTCTCTATCTCAAAAATAAACAAACATTAAAAATTTAAAAAAATGTAAAAGGGTCCTGGAGCATCGACGGGCAACTCATTAAATCGATGGTCAAACATCCAAATATGGAAGACTATATAACAATAGTTATGATAGGCCTCCACAGACGGATGTGGAAAATGTGTAAAAATTATGAAGTAGAAGAAGATGCAAAATAAAACAAAGCTAGATGCAGAATAAACTATTTAATATGATCCTCTTGATTACACAAAATTAAGATTATTTGAGTGTCAGCAGACGATGCCAAACATCTGAGAAAACTTTAAAAAGAATATTTTTTAAGTTTATTATTTACTTATTTATTTATTTTTTAACGTTTATTCATTTTTGAGAGACAGAGACAGCATGAGTTGGGGAGGAGTAGAAAAAGAGGGAGACAGAATCGGAAGCAGGCTCCAGGCTCTGAGCCATCAGCACAGAGCCTGATGCAGGGCTCGAACCCACTGACCGTGAGACCCTGACCTGAGCTGAAGTCGGACGCTCAACTGACTGAGCCCCCAGGCGCCCCTAAGTTTATTTATTTTGAGAGAGAGAGAGAGAGAGAGAGAGAGAGGCAGGCAGAAAGGAGTAGAGGGAGAGAGAGAGACTCCCAAGCAAATTCCACACTGTCAGCACAGAGCCTGATGTGGGGCTTGAACTTATGAACCATGAGATCATGACTGAACCCAAAATCAAGTCTACGGCTTAACCAACTGAGCCACCCAGGCACTCCTGGGAAAACTGTTAACAATTCTGATCTCTGAGGTGGTTGCTCACATCTGGGTATTGTTGGAAATTCTCACATGTACTTTTTATATTTAAAAAAAAAAAGCTTTCTTTCTGATTACTGACACAGTCAGTAAAAAAAAAAATACTTCTGGGAAACTGGACTCATCTGTGAATGATTAAAATATATATGTATTTAGTGATTAAACACAAATAACTTACTATATGTACAACACAGTTGACCCTGTAATACTGATTTGAACTGAACAGCCCACTTATACATGGATTTTTTGTCAAAACATATAGTACAGTACTGTAAATGTCTTTTCTCTTCTTTCTGTTAACATTTTCTCTAACTTACTCTAGTGTAAGAATACAGCATACGATACACACTACATACAAATTATGGGTTAATTGACTTTATGTTATCAGTAAGGTCAACAGTAGGCTATTAGTAGAAAGTTTTGGAGGAGTCAAAAAGTTATATGCAGATTTTTGACTGTGCAAGGCGTATGCATGTCTAATATATACATACCTATATATGTTTTATATACATACGTATAAACATATATACACATTTAAAAAAATCATTAAGAGGATGTCACATTCCAGAAACAAATAGGGGAAAAATGTTGAAAAATATGAATACCCTTCATACCAAGCATACAGAGAAACTGCCAGCCAATTATGTGCTTGATGGTTTTGTCTAAGAGTGCTATGGCTTCATAAACATTTAAGAGGTTTTTTAAAAGGGAGAGGCCTTTTATTCTAAATCCTCTGCTCTGAGGGGTGCCTTTTCCTAATTCAAAAGAGCAGTAAAGCATCTGTGACCAGCAGGAAAATATCACTGTTAATAGCCTCAATCCCACAGACAAACAATCCAGAAGGAGAATGGATGTCAAAACAGCAACTCTAGCATCCTGTAAGACCCCAACTTATCAAAGAAACTGGTCAAGGAGGTGTACTGAGTTCTTAGCCAGGCAGGGATGAGAAGGAGCGCATTTTAGAAATATTTTCAAAAGAAGGGTTTTCTACACGATCCCTAATAAAATCTGAGCAGACTTTTCTGATTCGGCATCCAGATACATTTGCTTTGATCAAGGCAAATGTTCTCAAGAAGCTCATACCTGAAGATAGTTAATTGAGAAATATTAATGACTCACATGAAAGAACATTAGCCCATACAATTTACATAAATATGCATATCGGGTGAAAGTAAAAGCATTACAAATGTAAGTGCAATTTTGTAAAAGGAGTGAAGGAGGCTTGGGAACAGCAGGGTGAATGGGGCAGAGAAGCCATGGTGAGTTCCAGGGAGTAGATGAAGGCTGCCAGAAAGTTCCAGTCAGGTCCCACATTCAGGGCGACGTCACTGGGCTCAATGAGGGAGTGACACCACAGTATGGGGCTTCTTATACTAAGTCTTGCAAATCTCTCAACTATGTGCAAGGAGACAAATATTTTAAAAATATGGGAAAACACACCTTTAATTTTGATTCATTAAAAGCATTCCCATCAGTGTAGTATATACCAAGGTTTTGCAACTGGCAAATTCCAGAATCTTAAATTTATTCTGCCAAGCTAACTGCAAGGGAAGAAAAAGATGAAGGAGACCTACAGAGTAAAAAAATTTAGAAGGAGGGCACCTGGTGGGGTTGTGACTCTTGACCTTGGGGTTGCAAGTTTGAGCCCCACATTGGGGGTAGAGATTACTTTAAAAAAGGGGGGGGCGCCTGGGGGGCTCAGTCGGTTAAGTGGCTGACTTTGGCTCAAATCATGATCACAGTTCATGAGTTCAAGCTCCGTGTCAGGCTCTATGCTGACAGCTCAGAGCCTGGAGCCTGCTTTGGATTCTGTGTCTCCCTTTCTCTCTGCTCCTCCCCCATTCATGCTCTGCACCTCTCTCCCCCCTCTCAAAAATAAATAAACATTAAAAAAAAATCTTTATCCTCTACAGATGCACGCTGAATTATTTACAGGTGAAAAATGTGATGGGCAAAATTTTCTCCAAAATAATAAGGGAAGGGGAAGAGGATGGAAGCCGGATGAAACACCGTTGGGCATGAGTTGAAAGCTGAAACTGTATGAGGAGGGGGTTTTCAGTATATTATCCTGTCCATTTTTCCTTGTTTGAAATTCTCTATAATCAAAGTTTGTTTTGAAATTCCATGTTATACTAATAAATCCTATTGGTTGCACTAAATTCTACAGCAAAAGATACAATGTTAAAACAAACACTAGTCTGAGTATGTTCAGGTCCTAAAACATTGAAATTTTTAGTCTATGTGCCATTTTTAAAAAAGTGTTAAACATAGATTAGTTACACTTCCTAGAATTGCTTAAGGAAGCAATTAAATATTTTTGTTTTTATTTATTTTTGAAATACAGTGAGAGCATGAGCAGGGGAGGGTCAGAGAGAAAGGGAGATACAGAATCTGAAGCAGGCTCCAGGCTCTGAGCTAGCTGTCAGCACAAAGCCCAACATGGGGCTTGAACCCATGAACTGTGAGATCATGACCTGAGCCGAAGCCGGACTCTTAACCGACTAAGCCACCCAGGCACCCCAAGAAAGCAATTAAGAGTGAACAAGAAAGGACAGTCTAGACTATATAGTTCATCATATAAAAAAATCAGACTAAGTAAATTGTGGCACAATAGAAAAATATTTGTCTATTTAAAAGGATATTGTAGATAGAAAAATATTTAGCAACACACAAGTTGTTTTCAGGTTAGAGGGAAAACGTGTTAAAACAGCACATGGAATGGAATCACACTTGTTACTTAAAGGCACGAATGTGAGCATGGAAAAGGATATTCAGTAAGGTTAAGGGTCATCTTTTGATGAACAGGATTATGGGTTTTTCTCTAACTTCTTTTTGTAAGCAGTTTCAGAATTCTCTATCAAACCCAAGGCTTGTTTTGTTATATCAAATATCACAGAAACATTATTGTGAATGGATTAAATGATAAAATGGTGTATTTGTTCAGTTTTACTCCAGCAGCACTGGCCTTACTAAACACACACACACACACACACACACACACACACACACACACACACTAAAAGAACTACAATTAGTAGTTCTGAATCCAGAACTACAACGAACAACTAAGAACACTTCAGAATGAAGCTGCTTGGGCAGGAAACAATCATCTATCGGAAAACTAAGTTCTCTCAGAAGAGAAGCACGGTCCCTTGTCCCACACCTGTTATGAACACACACTACCAGTGGCTTTGACTCTGGGTTGCTAGTTGTAAGAGCAAACAATTTAAAGGCAAACATATTCTATCCAGGTTAAGGTGCCATAGATCTGTGAACCCATGGAGAAACACCCAGACCCTGTTTTGGGGTCATGGTTAGAAAAAGGCTTGTTGAAGAGCTCATTTCAGAGAGAGAGAGACAAATGACCTCTTACCCATTCACTCCATGGGAGAGACAAAGAACATCTCTCACTGGAATCCTAATGTTTCGGTCGGAAGTGACCAGGTCACTCAATGCTTTTGTTATCCAAGAGGGCATCTAAGAATCTCACCTCATAGTCTTTCCTTGGAAGGATCTCATCCTCCTCCTCCTGTGTTTCTCCAAGGATGGTCTAGAAAAACAGATCCACAAAAGCAAGACTCTTTTAATGGTTAAAAGTAGAAAGAGACAGAAGTATTTATGGAAACGTGTTGCTAATTTCCAAATCATCTTGAACTACTACCAAATGGGAACAAGACTTCAAAAAAACACTTTTGGGACAGGGAGTGACGTGGGTGGCAATCTACAGTCCTCCAGCTGAGCTCTTTGTTTCTATTGAGGAGTTCTTCAAATAACGACTTTTGCCTTCAGGACACATCAAAGATGTCCCTTGCCATCTAAAGGAGGGGAAAAATCAGGTTCCATGTGACAATGTGGCGAATCTGAAAACAGAAGGGACCTGTCAACTCTGGGACACAGCAACTCAAGTCTTCCCAGGGTGCTTTGCAGAGGGAAGCTGGATTATCAATGACCCAGAAAAGGTGAGGGATACGGTGAGAAAGGACTGGGGAAACTAAGCCGGCTGCATGATAAATAAGCACAGAGTCTAATGAAGGGGCTCATTCTGAAAACGCTCGTTTCATTCAAAACTCTTTTCACGTGGAAATCAAAGAAAACACGGGAGGGATTAACTGGAGCGGGCCTGGATATTTCCTCAGATTCCAGGGAGGAGTTATGAGAAAAGACCCCAGACTTGGGCCCAACAGATGCTTCGAGAGCCTAGGATGCAGTCCCCAGGTCCCACCCGCTGCCACCTGAGGCCCCAGCGCGGCTCGGCCCCACCCCCCGGCAACGCCTCTCGCTGTCCCTTGGCAACCGCCCCCTCCCCAGGCGGGCTCCGCCCGCCCCTTACCAGCTCCTCGGGGGTGCGGGTCTCACGCTCACCGCAGCAGCAGCACCACCTGCAGCAGCAGCACAGGGACCCCCTGCACCCCGCCATCTCCCTCCTTTACTGCCACTCCAGAACCCTCCACCAACCCCCTCCCACCCAGAATCCGCGCCTCACGTGACTGGCCCCCACAGTGTCACGTGGCTCTCTCGAGCTTGGGACCGAGACGGGGAGTGGCTGAAGACGGGTGGGGCGAGGGCTTGCGTCACATGACGGTGGAAGTACCGCTTCCGAAGAGACCTGGGCGTGGCCATATTGGGGACGGAGCTTCCGGTCTCCAGCTTGGATGTTTTCCGCCCTCTCGTCCCGCCTCCCTCTGCAACCTGACACCGGCGCCGCGCCCCGCCCCCCTCCGCCGGCGCTCACCCGGCGGTCACGCAGCTGCGGCGGGTGCGAGCTCTCTGAGTCACCCGCCAAAGGGAGGGTGAGTGGAGGCGAGGCGTGGGGTCGCCGGGGAGGGGTATCCGGGAAGTGGGGACCACCCACCGGGGGGCGGAGAGCGAGGGAGGCCCGCCCGGGCCGGCCCTCGAGGTGGTGGGCTCCCGCTCCTCTGAACGCGACCTCCGACGCCCCGCTGCAACCTCCCCTGGCTGCGAACCGCAGTGACTTCCAACCCTGAAACGGGACTACTTGCAGCCTCTGACCTGGACGGAGGGACCCCCGGGGAAGAGGCGGCCCTGAGACGGAGGCGGTGAACCCGGACCCTCCGGGTCCGCGTCCCCGCCCCCACCATGACCCAGTGACCCGGTGACTTGATTCGCGGTTTTGGAGCCAGCCAGGTGCCGGAGACGTTTTTCCAGCTCCAGCCTTTTAAACCTGCCTCCCAGCTGAGCACTTTTGTATGTATGGGCCGCTGGCACTGCCGGCTCCGCTGCCCACTGCGGCGGGCTCCGTACAAGGTGTCCACCCTGGCCCTTCTGGGCGGGATGGGTTTTGCATTCACATACTGCACGGTGCTTGGCACAGATTAAAGCGAGTGGTGGGTAAATGGCAGAGGGTTATTTTGAGAAGAGAGTGACAGCGCCTGACCCGTTGGCGCTAACGGAGTGCTGGCTTTTATCATCGTGGGGATGCCACAGGCAGGATGTTGGGCTCTGGTCTCAGGGCACTGGAGGGGCAGGAGAGGGGACAGAACTGTGAACCCACAATTACAGCCCTGGGTAGGGTGCTATGGCGTCCAGTTTAAAATAATTAAGTAGTGCTGGGAGGTAGAAGGTTGAAAGAAGGCTCGAGTCTGGCACATTCTAGGAACGCTGTGAGTCTTTATTAAAGAAATATAAGAGCAGGTAGTTTCTGGGTGGTTCTTCCTTTCCCCTCTCCTGGTTTTGTTCTGGCAGACAATTCATGAGCCACTCTCCTGCATTCAGGAGAAAGGCCGGGTAGGGCTCATCTAGACATTCTTCCCTTTTTCACTCACCTGGGCCATCCCTGCTGAGAAACTGGAGTTTTAGGATCAACATGGGCATCCCTAGGGAGAAAAATCATTGGTACGAGTGTTTTTATTCTGGGCTTGACTCTTGACTTTGGACACACAGACTTGTGTGTGTTTCGGGGGAGAGGAGCAGTGGATTTCATCGATTTCTTGGAAGTCTGGGAACCCCAAATAGTTAAGAACGCTGGCTTAGCAGTGGACGGTCCCTGAAAGGGGTTGAACTTGGCCTGGTTGTCCCCTGATGTGCCAAGTCACCACACACTGGGTTTTTGCTACTAACAACGTATGCTTGCACATTGCTGTAGTGCTCTGTTTTGTTTTTAAGCATGATCCTGTGCCCTCTGTTGGCCTGTCTGTGGTTCAGGGCTTCCTATGTGGTGGCTGTGCAGTCACTGTAATTACTTTAACTGACGTCAGTGGTGTGTGGAAGGAGAACAGCTTGGAAGGCAGGCACAGATTAGACAGCTTTTGTTCTGAGTTGGCCATAAATTCATGCCCTTACTCAATTTGGGTCTGAGTTCCTTGTGGAAGCTAGTCAGTGTCAAGTTCTAAGCCATGCCGCGGTCTTTTTTTGGAGTAGCATGAACTCAGGAGAAATCTGGCTGCCTTGTCATGCCCACACTCTTCCATCCTGCCTGCACACAAAGCATTCCAAGTAACAGGAGATGTTCCAGGCAGGGCCAGGCTGAGCTCTGCCTTCTTTGGAGAGTGATCCAGTGACCCTGAACAGCGCTTGGCCTCCTCTCCACCAACCCCCTGCAGCCTCCAGTCAACATCCCCCTCCTTGCATCCGGCTTCTACAGCTAGAGCCCCAGCCCTCCCTCTCGCCTGGAAGCCTTGCCCCCGCCCCCTCACGCAGGGCCCCAGTGGTAACTCTGGGCTCTTCCCTTGTCACCGCTCCCTCCGCCCTGACGCACACACTCGCCTGGAAGGTTCCTCCTATTTCTTCTCCACCCACTCTGGGTCTGAACTGGCTGGCGGAGGAGATGGACCATCCAACACCCAAGGTCCTCCTAGCCAGGCCCCGCGGCCCCTCCCTACAAATGTGGGCTTTGGAGGCCGGCAGTGGGAGGTTCTCAGTGCCACCCTCCATCAGGTAGCTGTCACCGAGGATCCACGGGCTGAAAGAGTGTGTGTCTGTGCCGGGTGGGGGCTGGTTTATTTAGAGCCAGGCAGCCGTGGAGGGTGAAGCTTTGAGCAAGGCAGCGTGGACAGTCATGGCTGTGGTGTGTGCAGCCGCTGGGTGGGGGCACGGTCACCCTTACCCTCATTGGAAATGCGCCATCTCTCACTTGACCCTGCCACTCAGGGACTCAGCTCCTGCCCTCTGACGCCCCTGCCCCCCACCCGTGTAGCAGGAACTCGGTCATGGTGAACGAACCCAGAGGGGATGGTGGCCCCACGCCCCGCTTGGAGGGCAGCAGCAGTGGCAGCGAGAGCTCCAAGGACAGTTCGAGGTGTTCCACACCGGGGCTGGACCCCGAGTGCCACGACAGACTCAGGGAGAAGATGAGGCGAAGGATGGAATCTGGTGACAAGTGGTTCTCCCTAGAATTCTTTCCTCCTCGGACGGCTCAGGGAGCTGCCAATCTTATCTCGAGGTGAGCTGATGTCCTTAGGAAATAGGGGCCTGAGTGAGGGGGGTGGGGAAGGCACACCGCGGGAGGCCGGGTGGCAGGGCCACACTTTGACCTGGGTGGAGGAAGGCAGCCAGAGGGAGTGGAAAAGAGCAGGGGAGATCATCTGAGCCCCAGCTTCTCAGTTGTCAGTAAAAAAATCCCTGCAGGCAATCTGGAGTTTTTAGACACACAGTCCAAAGGGTTAAAAATGCTCTTTCTCTCAGACCGCATTCTCTGGTGAAACTTGAGGCTGGCGCACGAATACAGTTTAGGAAGTCATAAAGCAGCGGCTTGGAGAACATTTTCCGCGAGTTAGGAATTCGACTTAGGCCTCTCGAAATCTAGAAATGCTAAATGAATTACGTTAGCACATTATGACTTGCAGTTCCCTTTTTAAAAAAAAAAGTGTTTCTTACCATTTGCGTTTTGCATGTGTTGCTCTCAAGGTTCTGAGGTTTAAAGGCACAAGGATGTTTAAATAGCACGTTATAGCTCGTGCGCATGTGCACACCTGTGGCTGTTTGGGAACTGTGGCCTTGTCCCCTAAGGCCGCTGGCCGCACCGCAGCCAGGAGGCAGCATGAAAGAAACCTGTGTCTGCTGCCTTTTTTTTTTTTTTTTTTTTGCTCCATTCCTAGAGGGAGCCTCTGTTTGCCGCTCTGAGAGCACCCCAAACCTCTGATCATCGAACTGTCTTAGCTCACCCGAGATAGTGTGCGAGCACTTTGAAAAGGCTGACCCACTGCTCTCCGCAAAAGAGCTGCCTTATTGTTATAAGTTGTCTCTACAATCATCATCATCACCATCATAGAAGCTCCCAGTGCCTGAGCGTCGGGTGTGTATAAGCACTGTCGTAAGAGCTGTGGGACCGTCTATGATAATAGTTTCGTAGTGGTATTATGAAGTAGGTACTGTTCTTTGCCACATTTTTGCAAGGAAGAAACTGAGGCTCTGAAAGATGAATTCTCCCAGGATCACGAAGCTACTAAGTAGCAAAGCCTGTGGGTGGTCTGCTCACATGGGAGGTTTCCCTAACCCCCAGGCCCCAGGGGAAGGTGGGGAAGGGTGGTGTGTTCCCAGAGCCCCTCTTCAGAAACAAATTCCGTACAGGTTTGATCGGATGGGGGCAGGTGGCCCCCTCTTCATAGATGTGACCTGGCACCCGGCAGGGGATCCTGGCTCAGACAAGGAGACCTCCTCCATGGTGATCGCCAGCACCGCTGTGAACTACTGTGGCCTGGAGACCATCCTGCACATGACCTGCTGCTGTCAGAGCCGGGAACAGATCACAGGCTATCTGCACAAGGCCAAGCGGCTGGGCCTGAAGAACATCTTGGCCTTGAGGGGAGGTGTGGAGCCGGCCCTCTGCTGTCTGGGATCTTACTCCCTCAAAGGCCTCTTCTGTCCCTGGAACGGGCCTTTACTTTTCTCTGGGTCCCACACTGAGCACGCTCAGTCCGCTCCCTGCCAGTAGAGTCAGTAGGCATTGTGGGTGGCGAGCACTGTGTGTACCACACAAATGGAGCCACTTCTTGACCCCTGCGTAGTTGAGTCAGGAGTGCAGCCAGTGCCTGATAACCCTCTGCCCTGGCTACGCACAGCTTTGTCGATCGCTGGCCAGCCTTGCCCTGGGCCCAATCAAAGAGCATGCTTCTGGCATTCGTCCCAGGGGTGACACAGCTGCTGTTGTCCCTGCCCAAGTGTGGGAGCAAGGAGCCGGATGGGTGGGAGCCTGTGGCCTGGTGCTACTCACTTGAGTAGAAATTCTCCCTGGAGGCAAGAGGTCCAAGAGGGTGGGAGAGTGAGCAGTAGGGGTGTGCGAGGGGGCCTGAACACAGCTCGATTTGGGTGGAGAAGGGATCTCAGATGCTCCAGGCTAACCGATGAGCTGTAGCTGCCCCCCCACCCCCCCACCCCCGTTTAGCACTGCCAGCGCCTTGCCCGCAGAGTCAGTGCTCCGTGTTTGGCAGGATGGCCACCGTCTTCCTGGCCACCATTTGCCAAGCGCCATGCTGGGAGGAGGGGACACACACCCTGCAGAAAATCAAGACTCTCTGTTTGAGGAGCTCACCGTCCAGGTGTGGGGTGGAGAGAAGGAACAAACAGGCTGCCTGGAGGGTGGGTAGGCCCAGTGACTGTGACCTCTGCCGCCCCTGCAGACCCCGTAGGTGACCAGTGGGAAGAGGAGGACGGAGGCTTCAGCTATGCGGCAGACTTGGTGAGGCACATCCGAAGCGAGTTTGGTGACTACTTTGACGTCTGCGTGGCAGGTGAGTGGCTGAGGAGTGACACCCCCGGAGAGCAGAGAAGGCCTGCCAGCACTCAGTTCAGGACCCACTAACCCAGGGTGCTGTGGGCCTGAGCCTGTGCCAGGTGAGGGAAGTCCGGGGTGCGTCACACAATGTCCTTGCTTTCACTTCATCCACTACCTGCCAGGCCACCCCACCCTTTGAATTTTTATCCCTGTGCCTTTTTGTACTCTTAGCTTGCTTCCTAGCTCTGTTCTTCTTTTTTAAACAAAAAGGGATGTTTATTAAGATGGGGGGCCCACAGAGTCTCAGAACCCCAGTCGGGAAATGGCATCTGACCTCACTAGGCACTAGATCAGAAAGAAGAAACCAGGGTCTCCTCCATTCTATCTGGAGCCACATAGTCCTCCCCCCGCCCCTTCTCTGCCTCCCACTGCACATTTGCTCCATGCTTACGATAGATCTGATGGGTCTGCTTTTGCACATGCATGGCCAGCTGCCAGCTCCTAAGTGTATGTGATCACTTCCAGCCAACAGTCCAGACTGACTGACAGGCCTCAGTATCAGTTCTGACTTCTCGGGAGAGGGCATTGGATCAGCTCAGCTCCAATTCTGTGGGCTACAGCCAAGAGGAAGTTTCACCTGTTAGAAATGGCCTTCCCTCTCACCCCTGTTTACTGGGATTGGGCCTCAGCTTCTCAAATCAGGGCTTGGGTATGGGGAGGCAACATGTGCCAGGGATACAAGAAATCCAGGGATTGATTTGACACAACATTTTGGCCTGACAATTTTTCTGAAAAATTTTTTGGGAAAATCATATCATTTTTATATTAAAACAAACATAGCCACATTCTGGAGTAGCATGTCAAAGTGACCTGCTTTTTAAAAAAATAAGCCATGTGGCTTCAAGGCAGTTAGTTGTTGCCTATGGCTTTGGGCCCATGTCCCAGGCCCCCATGTACATATCCATGCTTCACAGTCGACAGGTATGTTTAGATGAGTCTAGGAGGCCCTGATGAGGAGGTAGGCACATGGCGGGCATCTCCACCTGTTCAAGTGTTGACTGCCCACACTGGCCACCCTTTGGTCAGTTACTTGAGGAACACACACATGTGTGTAGTAGGCCTTACATGGGTGGAGACTGGCTGAGCTGTGAACTTGCAGGAGCTGAGGGGTCTGGTGCTCTGCCTGTCATAAAGTGGGTGAGAAGGCTTATTCTAGGGCTGGGAAACCCCAGATTGGGCCTATGACAGAAAATATCATAAATGGAGCAAAATCTAAATGTAAGCACCTGCTACATTTGGTGATATTGAGGACTGAGAGGTACAGCTTCAGCTGTTAAAACCTTGTTTTTGAAATTCCTGCTGGAAAAATAGCCTTGTTGTTAAAAGTGAAATTGTGGTGCTCAGTCCTCCCAAGGCTCACCCCTTGAAACAAGAGTTTTTATATTAATTTCTGATGACTTGCAGTTTCTTCAGAACAAAATTGCCTTATCACAGCGAAGCAGACTTGCTCTCCAGCAGCCTGGCTCGAGGTCCTGCCCAGGGCTGAGGCTGAGGAAGCCAGCGCTCTCCTGTACTTCATTTTTTAAAAAAACATTTACCATATTTTTTAAATGTGATTTATTTTTGAGAGCGAGAGCATGAGCAGGGGAAGGGCAGAGAGGCAGGGAGAGAATCTCAAGCAGGCTCCAAACGGTCAGCACACAGCCTGACACCATATCTCAGGAGCCTTAAGATCATGACCTGAGCCAAAATCAAGAGTCAGACACTTAACCCACTCAGTTACCCGGCACCCTTCACCAGGACATAATTTAACTTTGGTGATACCTGGGGCTCATCATCAAGAAGGCAGAGAAGGATTTAGCCAAAAAAGAAAAATAAATTTTTTTTAATATAAAACGACCAGAGTCAGGAAGGAGTATGCATGCACTTCTTGTTCAGATTCTGCTTCCGGAAGCTGTGCACCCACGGGCAGGGCATTCTTCTGTGGGCATCTTTTCACTGGACGATGCCCGATGATACTCGTATTCCTTTCCTCTGGCTCGATCCCTGTTAGAGGTCAGGAGATGGGCTTAATCCCTATTGGAGATCTCGGACTTCATTATACTGTTTTTATTACTTTTGAGTAATAGGTTTTCAGATTTCTGTAACAAAAAGTTAAAAACGGGGGCACCTGGGTGGCTCTGTCTGTTTAGCATCCGACTCTTGGTTTTGGCTCCGGTCATGATTATGGGACCATGGGATTGAGCCCTGTGTCTCGCTCTGTGCGGTTCTTTCTGTCTCTGTCTCTGTCTCTGTCTCTGTCTCTGTCTCTCTCTCTCTCTCTCTCTCTCTCTCTCGCTCCCTCTCCTCCTCTCCCCTGTAGCTTCATTAAGGCCTGTCATCATCCTTCGCAGGCAGGGTCCCTCAGGGAAGCAGTCACAGAGTTCCCCGAGCCAGGGAGGAGCCTAGGTGCCGTGCGGTCCCGCCTCCCAGGGAGGAGCCTAGGTGCCGTGCGGTCCAGCCTCCCAGGCAGGAGTCCCATCCTTGGCCTCCCCTGCAGCCCCAGTGCTCCACCCTCCAGGAGCTTGTCACCTGGTGGGGCTGCTCAGAGGGACTGATCCTGGCTTTGTCATCAGAGTCGAACAGACTATGACTCATACGGACCTTGCTGAAGGTGAATCCCTTCTCCCCTGTGTGACAGACCATCGAGGTAGTTACAGAATTCTCTCCATTCAGGTGGAACATCTCCACTTTCTTCCAGGCTCCCCTTCTATGACGTGATTTCTAACTTTCACTCTTTGGGATCCCTGAATGATTTTGATGTGAAATGAATCCACTGCCCAGACCCCAGATGCTGCCCGACCCGTGTTCAGTGTGGCATTTCCTCCCTTCTGTGGCCACAAAGCGCAGGCCTGGTGGCAAGGGACGTGAGGCAGGTCAGGGAGCCGTCCCCCACAACTCTTGGGCGGGTGGCCGTAGACCACCTCTCACCGAGGGTCACGTCCGGAGTCAGAGGCACATCACTGTGAGCTCAGCCACTCAACGGTTCCGGCATGTCCGTGCCACGGTATCACAGGGGACAAGTCCGGAACCCCTGAGGCAGAGAACTCTGTGTCCCCAGCTTTCTGGTGGTCTCCTCGTCACTCACCTTGAGCAGGTGGGAGCCAGCCCCTCCCTACTGTCATCCCTATCGGCAGGTTACCCCAAAGGCCACCCCGACGCAGGGAGCTTTGAGGCCGACCTGAAGTACTTGAAGGAGAAGGTATCCGCAGGAGCCGACTTCATCATCACCCAGCTTTTCTTTGAGGCTGACACATTCTTCCACTTTGTTAAGGCTTGCAGCGAGATAGGCATTACCTGCCCCATCCTCCCCGGGATCTTTCCTATTCAGGTGAGGGGCCCAGGAGGGCTGTCCTAGCACAGGCCAGGGCCCTGGGGTGAAAGGCCAAGTTCATGGTAAAGTGCTTTGATGCTCGTTAGATTTCCCTTCCGACAGATGCTCCAGTCCTTGGAGAAGGCCACCCCATTTTGATTACATCTAATCCCCCCTCCTCCAAAGCAGCAGCAGGGTCTGTCGGAGGGGCTTACTGACAAGTGTCCAGGAGAGGGATTAGAACTGTCATTATAAATCTGGATTAGGTCATTGTTTCCCAAATTGGACTGTCCTCAGAATCATTTGAGAAGCTTTTTCCAAACCTAGATTTCCAGATTTCTAGAGGTTCTGATTTAATAGGTCAGAGGTAGGGCCTGGGAATTCGCCTATTACTTCCTAAGTTTTACGGGCAGGCGCTGATGATCAGTGCGCCTTGGGAACCACTGGCCTCGATGCCCACCGTGTGATCAGGCACAGGGCTGGCTCGGACCGAGGGCAGGCATGCCGTGGGCCGCTGGTGTGCTCTGTGGAGTGGAAGAGGCAGGACAAGGTGAGGGTCCTTGTACATCCGGTCTGACGTTCCCGAGGCAGGAGGCCTGGCAGGGATGGGAAGGGCAGTACGTATTTCAGCGGCGAGATGGGCCGGGGGACGGTGCCCATGGCCCCCTGTGTCTCGGACAGGGCTACCACTCCCTTCGGCAGCTTGTGAAACTGTCCAAGCTAGAGGTGCCGCAGCAGATCAAGGATGTGATCGAGCCCATCAAAGACAATGACGCGGCCATCCGCAACTACGGCATCGAGCAGGCTGTGAGCCTGTGCCAGGAGCTTCTGGCCAGTGGCTTGGTGCCAGGCCTCCACTTTTACACCCTCAACCGCGAGATGGCCACCACGGAGGTGCTGAAGCGCCTGGGCATGTGGACCGAGGACCCCAGGTGAAGCCGGCAGCCCCCAGTTCAGGCCCGGGAGGAGCCACAGAGGCAGGTCGGGTGGCGGGCAAGTCAGAAGCCACAGAATGAGCATGGCCTAGTGGCGCTGGCCTCCAGAGCTGCACAGAGGGAGGCCTCCCCTGGCTAGGGACACACTCAGGGTTCTGTCTCAGGGTGGGGCGGGTGGGGGGAGTCCATGTGCAGAGTCAGATCAGAGGCCTCCATCGGCTCAGTGGTGCGCCCCTTTTTCCTGCATCCTCTGGCCAGTTGCTTATTCCTTCTGTCTCCATTCTCCCCTAGGCGTCCACTGCCCTGGGCTGTCAGTGCCCACCCCAAGCGCCGGGAAGAGGACGTACGTCCCATCTTCTGGGCCTCCAGGCCGAAGAGTTACATCTACCGCACCCAGGAGTGGGATGAGTTCCCCAACGGCCGCTGGTGAGTGCCAACCGGGGCCCTGGAGCAAGTACAAGTGTGTCCCGTTTCCTGGGAGGGCGTGCCTGCTTCTCTGCATGCTTTTTTGGGAGCAGCCAGAGACAGGATTTGCGAGAACGCCCCCCTGGCGTGTGGGGGCACCTGTCCCTCTGTCCGGAGCCACGGGTCAGGAGTGTGCCTTGCCCTCCCTGGCCAGGGGCAATTCCTCCTCTCCAGCCTTCGGGGAGCTGAAAGACTACTACCTCTTCTACCTGACGAGCAAGTCCCCGCGGGAGGAGCTGCTGAAGATGTGGGGGGAGGAGCTGACCAGCGAAGAGAGCGTCTTCGAAGTCTTTGCCTGCTACCTCTCGGGAGAGCCCAACCAGAATGGCTATAAGGTGAGGGTCCCCAGGGCAGGGTCCCCCCCCTTACGTCCCCTACCCCGTCTCCCTGTGGGCCAGGTCTCAGGGCTGAGACTCACACCGTGGCCCCTGCTCACCTAAGCCTCACTGGACGGGCATCACCTCAGCTGAGGGAAGGGTGAGCTGGGAAGTCCCCGCCGGGGTGCCGGGAAGGGCTTGCGGAGGCACAGGAGGCACAGACCAGCGGCACTCGGGCTGCCAGGCGTGACCACCGCCCCAGCTCGCCCTGCCCTCTCTCCCAGGTGACTTGCCTGCCCTGGAATGACGAGCCCTTGGCGGCCGAGACCAGCCTGATGAAGGAGGAGCTGCTGCGCGTGAACCGGCAAGGCATCCTCACCATCAACTCCCAGCCCAACATCAACGGGAAGCCATCCTCCGACCCTGTGGTGGGCTGGGGCCCCAGCGGGGGCTATGTCTTCCAGAAGGTGTGGCAGGGACACGTGGGGCCTCCCCACCCTGGCCGGCACCCCAGGGTTCCCCAGAGACAGGGACAGAGAAGCCTTCCTTGTTATCCCGAGGCAGAGGGAACAGGAGTTCACGCCCTACGTCAGGCACACCTGGGCAGGCAGGTCACTCGACCGCTCAGCCTCAGCTGCCTCTTCTGCAAAATGGGGGTAGATCACATCATGTTCTGGGGCGGAAATGTCACAAAGCATGGGAAATGCTTGGCCCATGGGAAGAACGTGGGAAGCGTTTGCTAAGTGGAATTGTTACCGGTCTCCTGAGTTGGTTCCTGTCTGTAGAAAGGAGTGCTAGAGTTAAAATTACCTTATAAACTAAGGCCCACGGGGTCTGGAGTTTGAAAGACGTGGGTTTGAGTGCCAGGTGAGCTGTCTACCTTCAGTGCAGCCGAGTTGCTCGGCGTCTCTGAACCTAGTTTCCCCCTGCGTGAAATGGGGATAATCATGCCCCATCTTAATCCCCGCCAGGCAGTCCGTGTTGGGGAAGCCCTCGCGGTCAGGGTTACTGTCAAGGGTGTGGGGAGGATGGGATGGGTCGGGCCTCTCTCCCAGGTCTCAGCTTGTCCTGGGCTTCCTATTCTCTCCCCTGTATTCGTGATGCGATTCACATGGCCACGCCAGCCCAGTGCCTTGTCCTGCCACATGAGTGGGTGTGGACACCTCCCTGGGGTGGTCTGCAGGGTGAGTGCCGCTGGCTGTCGCTGAGCTGGGTCGGGCGAGGCCCGGGGCTGACCCACAGGGTCTCCCGCAGGCCTACTTGGAGTTTTTCACTTCCCGTGAGACCGTGGGGGCGCTTCTGCAGGTGCTAAAGAAATACGAGCTCCGGGTTAATTACCACATCGTGGACGTGAAGGTAGGCCAGCTCCCGGGGTGTAGACAGCACTCAGCAGGCCCAGAGACCCAGGGTCGACGGCACCGTGCTTACCCCTCCACTCAGTGAGCACTGAGCCCTGGCCGGGCACGGTGGAAACCAATACACGTACCCACAGCCTGCAGCTCAGAGAGCCTGCAGCCGAGTGAGGGGGCCCAGTCAGTGGGTAATTACAAATCCAGTTGCACTTTTAACAACATTCCATATGGGATTCTGGGGACCCAGGGAAGGCTTAGAGGGGTCCCTTGTGGCTGGACTCTCTGAGGACAAGGAGAAGGACATCACAGGGAAAGGGCAGAGGGTGTGCAAAGGCATTGTCTGCACAGCCTGTGGGGATGCTGCTGAATGGGTCCAGAGTCAGGCTAACGTCATGTCTGTCCTGCTTGAAATTTGGGTTTTCCCCTAAAGACAAGAGGGAGCCTTTCCCAGCAGTGGTGGCTTGGCTCCGTTCCGTCGTAGGCAGGTCACCGTGGACAGTGGTGTGGAAAATAGGGCCAAGGAAGACTAGAATCAGAGGCCCCTGTGGCAGTCCGAGTAGCAAAGACAGGCCTGGCTGGGCAGCCACCAGGGGAGAGATTGCGAAGAAGCTAGCAGGAGCCCCCGGATGTGGGGGATGGGACATGGCGGGAATGGAGGAAGGAAACGGTCAGCCTGTGGCCTTTCACAGAGTGGCAGAGCTGGGAGGGGCAGGTGGAAGAGACGGAACAGAGCGCACTCTGTTGGGTTGGGTGGGCTGGGTTTGCGGGCACTGGAGGGACTGCAGAGGTCTGTGCCCAGGTCTATTCTAATTGCCCCTACGCTCCACCGTCAGGGTGAAAACATCACCAATGCCCCCGAGCTGCAGCCCAACGCGGTCACTTGGGGCATCTTCCCCGGACGAGAAATTATCCAGCCAACAGTGGTGGATCCCATCAGCTTCATGTTCTGGAAGGTAAGGGGGCTGGGAGCCGGCCCGCACTACCCACCTGGCACACCTTAGACTGGCGGTGTCCATACCAGTGTCAGCCCAGGGCTGGTGGGCTCCCCCCTTCCTGGCTGCCCCTGACTCTCCTCAAAGTGCTGATTTCTGGGGGATGGGAGGGGACCCCGGCAGTGGGCCTTGTTCTAGTCGGGGACATGTCCTGTTGGGCAGAATGGAGCCCTAACCTGCAGCTCGGTTAACCTTGTCTGTGTGTCTGTGCATCCGTGTGTCTGTGTGCTTGTCTGTGTGTCTGTGTGCATGTTTGTCTGTGCGCGTGCGTCTGTGCATGTGCTTGTCTGTGCATCCGTGTGTCTGTGCGTCCGCGTGTGCCTGTGCGTGCAGGACGAGGCCTTTGCCCTGTGGATCGAGCAGTGGGGCAAGCTGTACGAGGAGGAGTCCCCGTCCCGCATGATCATCCAGTACATCCACGACAACTACTTTCTGGTCAACCTGGTGGACAATGAGTTCCCACTGGACAACTGCCTGTGGCAAGTGGTGGAAGATACATTTGAGCTTCTCAACAGGCCTGGGACCGAGCAGGAGACTGAGACTCTGTGATCCCGCACCCTGGGGTTCTCAAGGCCACCTGGGTCCTGCCTTCCTCCTCCCCGGTCCTGGTTGTCCTGGGGACCCGTCTTCTCCGTTCCTCCCGGAGCCCTGGCCTCCACCCCTCACGTGGTGACGGCAGCTAGACTGGTGTGAGGCTCGCGGGCTCTGGCTGGACTGGACTCTGCCCCACGTCGGAGCCTGGTGTTCGAGGCTCAGCCTGGTGCTCTTTGGTGAGAAGCACCCCCACCTCCAGAGGGCTGTGGCGTGGTGGAATGGCCTCCTCCCTCAGAAGGAGAGGGGATAGTTGTTGCTGACTGAGCCCTTGAACCACGGCAGCTCCTGGGAGCCGGCCCTGGGGCGGCCAGTGACCTCGCGCTTGGGACCCACCGGGACGGCAGAGTGAACTCGGGCAGCAGGCAGTGGCGGCGCTGCAAGGAGACGCAGCAGAGCGAGGGTGCGCGCCCTCGTCTGGGAGATGCTGGCCGCTGGGCATTAACCTGCCCGGCTGGCCGCGTCCCAGACCTCTGGACAGGCCTTGGCCTAACACGTGGCAGCACAGGCATTCCTTGCCAGCCTCCACCTGCGAGCCCACTGGGCTTTCACCTTTCTACAAGGCTGCTTTTTGAAAGAGCCATTTCTGTGTTCTGGCGGCTTGAGAGGAAGAGTGTCTCAAAGGTTAAAGGTATCTGAACCCTCCTACTTGGTGGAGCGCTCCGCCTTCCTCCCCCCTCCCACTCCGGCCATAGAGCCATACCCTGCCCATTACCGTCAACGGCAAAGACAAGGCTCCATTGAGCAGGATTTCTTTCTTCGTGGCTTATTTTTTTAGATGGGACCTCTCCTTGCCAGCTGCTCTGTCCCCTCTGCTCTCCCCCTCCCCCCCAATTCCCAAAGCTGTCTGCCTCGCCCTGCCCCCCCCCCCCCGGAGTCAGCCCTCAAGCCCCACTGCCCAGGGACAGTGGCCAGTGGATGCGCAGAAGCTGGTCCCTGTCGCGGTCCCTGCCTGCTGATCTCCACTGGTTCAGCAAAAGGAGGGTGGGGGTGGGTGTCCAAAGAGCAGCCTGGTGGCGGAAGAGGCAGGCTCCGTCATGGGTTATCTGTCCTCTTTCTCCCCAGGGTGGCCGGCCGGGGCAGAGGGTCAGCCTTTAGGAGAGACTGAGCAAGAGAAGCAGCTAGGACCACGGAGGGTGTTTGTTTTATTGTCCTTCGGAGTTCTGTCCCCAGGCTGTGGGATGAGTCCCTGGTGGCATGAGCCTGCACCCCCGGATGGGTGGGGCATGGTTCCTTCCTTCCCAGGCTCAGCTCTGGGAACAAGTCATAGCTGTAGCTGGCTCTCCTGCCCCGATTCACATCCACACGGGGGCTGGGGCAGCTTCCAGCCGGCTCCCAGGGTTCCTGATGCCCGCCTTGCTGGGGAGGGGGGAGAGGGTACTGGGCCGCTGGTGGCTCCTCTCTTCAGGCCCCTGGCTGCCAGCTGTTGGCGCCACTTCTCAAAGGCCTGGAGTCAGGAAAAAGGAAAGGCTGTTTGGCCCCCTCCTTGGTCTGTGCTGTATGTCCAGGCTAATGCTTGTCCTCAGCTCCTTCTGTCCCCAGAAGGAATAGGAGATCCCTCCTTCGGCCCCTGCCAGCCAGCTCTGCCCCAGGCCAAATGCACAGGCTCAGAACAGCTGTGATCTGGGAAGCTGTGTTCTGAGTGGGGCAGATCAGGGAGTGGGCACCCAGGGACCCAGACCCAGCATGGGCTGGCGTGCGTGGCCACCGTGCTGTGGCAGAGCCTTGTTCCCACGCAGAGCGGCGGGGTAGGCCTGGGCTGAGCACGTGGCCTGCAGCCAACTCAGAATCCAAGCTGTGTTTTCTCAAAGGAACTGACTCCTCCCCGGGAAACGAAGGGGCCCCCGGTGCAGCAATGTCCAGGTGTGGCCCTTGTTTGGGAAGGCCTGCCGGGGTGGGGGGCCACCCCCCGTACCTGGGAAAGGACCCGGCCGCCGCTTTGTTGCTGTAATCGCTGAGCCGCCTGCAGCTGCAGGCCTCGCCGCCGCCACACACGCCAGGCCCGCCTCAGGTGCCACTGCCTGAGCTGTGGGGACAGGAGGTGAGGCCCCGGGCTGGCCCACCGCTGCCCCTCAGCCCCTCTGCCGCATCTGCAGCACCAGGCCGGGGGGCGGGGGGGGGGCGACGGGTGTGTGAGGTGGGGAGGGATCCTCTGAGGTGTGTCAGTGCAGACCCCCCACCTGACCCTGCTGTCAGACCAAGATGTCTCAGGAGACTGCTTCGGGGGGTGGGGGGAGGTGAGATGAGCAGAGAGAGCGCACAGGGCTGGGGAGGGGCCGGCCCCACTCACCAGTGTCCGTGCCAGCCACTCCCCTCCCTGAGCATCGGCCCAGTGCTGCCATGCTGCTGCCAGGCACCTGGCCCGCTGGGAGCGCTGGAGCCGGCGGAGCAGTGCCTCCAGGCGCCAACGCTGCAGGTGTCTCCTCCTGGTGGGGTAAGGCCCTGCTGTGCACCCCAATAGCCCAGAGCATCCCGAGCCCTTCATGCCCAGGTAGAAGGGCAGAGGCACGGGTCCTCCAAGAATGAGCGCTGGCCAGAGAGGGCCTGGCTCTGGCCATGGCTCAGGCAAGCCCCCGGGGCGTGTGGCAGCTCAGCTTACCCCCGCTGCCTCTCAGTGGCCACGCCTTGGCCTTTGAGGATGCTGTCCTCAGAGCTGCGGTCCCCTCCGGGTTTTCTGGGGGGTGAGCCCCGGGCCCGGCTGGGGCGTCCAGGCCACTGCAGCCGGACCTGGAAGGCAGGGCGGAGGGGAGGCGCTCGGTCACCTGGAAAGCAGAGGTCAGCGAAGACTTAAGAACCTAAAACGGATTTGCCATGTTGCTGGAAGTGGATTTCCAGCCTGCAAGATGTCTGACCCCAGGGGTAGACCTCCTTACTCTGGGCCCAGGACATTGCTCTCTGCTCCTTCTGTCCACTGCGGCCGTGCTGCCGGGTGGGGCTGGGCCGTGTCCGGTAGCGGTGGGTCTGAGGGAACAGCCGGAGAGAAAAACCTGGACCCGATGGGCCTGGACCCCCTGGAACTCAGGCGGCCTCATAGGCTCCTTTCTTGTCCTGCCCCAGAAGCAGGGCTTCCCACTCGTGTGTGGCCCTCAGGCTCCCTCCCAGGGGAGACGGAGAAGGTACCCGGCCCTAGCATGGCCATCAGGACGCACCACTGCCTCTTGCCCCGTTCTCCCATTGCGGCTGGAAATTCACGCAGATGGCCGGCCAGTAATAGCCACCACCTGGTGACAGCTTACCGGTGCCAGCACAGCCTGTGTTCCCCCACTTAGACTTCACAGAATGAAAGGACTTGCCCGAGGGCCCCTGTCTACTAGGCTACTAGAGACCAAGGGCTGTCCAAGGGCCTCCACCCCAGGAGATGGCCTATGATACCTACTCGTGTCGATGGGGGCCGGCCAGCTGGCTGGATGCGTGTGCTCATGTGCAAGAAAGGCCAGGCCTGCCACTAAGCGCCCGAGGTCTCATTCCTGGCATTTACTTTGTGTTTTCCTAAGGCTCTGTTTCTCCACTAGCAAATGGGATCCCCATCTGCCTTGGCCACTAAGAATGGAATGATAATGAGTTAACTTATTTATTTTAAATGTTTATTTTGAGAGCCACTCCCACGAGTTGGGGAGGGGCAGAGAGCCAGGGGGAGAGAGAATCCCTAGCAGGCTCCACACACAGTGCAGGGTCCAACGTGGGGCTCAACTCATGACCCCAGGATCATGACCTGAGCCAAAATCAAGAGTTGGGTGCCTAACTGACTGGCTGAGCCACCCAGGCACCCCAGATGTTCCATGTATTTTTAATTTTTTTAATGTTTATTTTGAAAGAGAGTGGGCTCGAGGGGGGGGGGGCAGAGAAAGAAGAGGAGAGAGAATCCCAAGCAGGCTCCCAACTGTTGGCACAAAGCCAGAGGTGGGACTCGATCCCACAAACCTAGAGATTATGATCTGAGCCAAAACCAAGAGTCAGACAATCAGCTGACCGAGCCACCCAGGCACCCCCAGAATGTTAACTAATTTTTAACCACATCCTGAAAATAAAATTGTCTTGTGACACAGACCTAGAAATAAACTACTCTGAAACTCCAGAATCTGCTGTTGCCATAGCCCCACACGTGTGAATATACGGATTCCGCAAATAACCAAAGCCAGTCCCTTATTCCATTTAAAAGAACAAGTTGAACAAGTTAATCTTTTTTCTTAGGATCTTTCTACAATGTATTCTATGCTTCCTGGCATTCTGAAATAGGATTCTTGATGATTCCAGTTCCTTTTTAGGAACAGTAAGTGGCCTGCCAGTGACTGTGGGGCTGTGTCCTCCAGTGACATGGCTGGAGACCGCTCTGCTGGCCTTCCTTGTCCCTGGCTTTCCCTGTGGCCTTGGATCAGTCCAGTTTGCCCTAAAGCTCTTGTCACCATTTACTAGTGTCAGAACTGCTTATTTTTTCTTTTAAAGATTTTTAAAATTAAAAAAATATTTAATGCTTTATGTACTTATTTTGAGAGAGAAAGAGTACATGTGTGCGACCTGGGGAGGGGCAGAGAGAGAAAGAGAGAGAGAGAGAGAGAGATGGAAAGAGAGAATCCCAAGCAGGCTCTGCACTGTCAGCACAGAGTGGGGCTCCATCTCACGAACTGTGAGATCATGACCTGAGCCAAAATAAAGAGTTGGACGCTTAACCGACTGAGCTACCCAGGTGCCCCAAGATTTTTTTTCTTTAAGTAATCTCTACACCCAATGTGGGGCTCAAACTCACAACCCTGAGATCAAGAGACTGAGCCAGCCAGGAGCCCCCAGCACCAATTGATCCGGAGAGTGACTGGTGGTGACCTTTGGGTGGAGAGGGTTATGAAAGAAACATTTTTCCCCATTCATATTTCCTGATTTCCCTGTCGTGACCATGCTTACGTTTCCAATAAGGATAAAAAGGACTTGCTAGCTGCTCCTGTCCCCTGTACCTATCTAGATCCTAGGCTGCACCGTGACATAGATGAGTTTGCGTGTCTCCCTGGCAGATGGTGACCTTGGCATTTGTCTCTGGGGCGGATCTGCACTGGGCTGGCCTTCGGTAGGTGCTCAGGAAACGTTTGCTGAGGGGCCCAAAGATGGCAGTCTTCCAGAGCCAGGGGACTGACCTAGAACCGGGTAGGGGTGTTGTCCCCAAGGCCAGCGGGCCCTTGGCTAAGCATCCGGCCAGGCTTGCCACCATGGGCTGAAACCAGCTCTTTTTGAGGCCACCAGCCCTCAGCTCATTTTTGGACCTCCCACCCCACCTCGGCTGCCTCACCTGCTTCCACGGGGCTGGAGTGTCCATCAGTGCCCGGAGGCGCCCCCTGCTGGCCAGCCCGGGCCGCTGCCTGCTGTCAACCGTGCAGGCCTCCAGGGCCCCAGCCGCAGGTGGTTCCAAGCGCAGCACTGCCTGCCAGTGGGCCCAGCGGGTCCGCCAGAGACGCCTGGACGCAGCCTGCCCAAACTGGGTAATGGCGGCTCGCTGGACACGGCCCCCCGCTGCTGCCTGGGCCCACGCCTCCAGGACCCTGGGAGGGAGGCAGGAGCCCACGTTGTGGTGGGCTGTAGGGAGCCCTCCCCTGCCCCAGGCCAAGCCCCTGCCGGTGCTCCTCCCCTCATCCCTCTTCTGGGGAAATCCGGTTCAAACAGGCACAGAAAGCAGCAGAACATCACACCTGGGGACAAGTGCCCTGATGAGGGGACAGAGAGTGGGTAGTCCCGTGGCCACACTTCACCTCCCCCTCCCTCACAAGGAGGAGCACTGTGTATTGAGCACCTGCTGTGTTTCTGAGCCCTGAGCTGAGCGCCTGCTTGTGGTGTCTCTCTAAGGCAGGCCTGTTCTCATCCTTTGACCTTTTAAATTAGAGACTTGCCCAAACAGGGGGCCACACTGCTGGGAAGTGCAGGGCTGGGGCTGGGGTCACCTCTCCCTCTGACCCCAGCCTCCGAAGCCCTGTCACCAGCCACCAAACACCTTCTACCTCTGTCGAAATCAAGCTCAAGACTTCAAAAGCAAACCCTGCTGGAAGTCCAGTGTGGGGCCACCCTCGGGCCACGGGCACCCACCTGGGGCTTAGCTTCTGGGCAGCGTGGGGTCTGCTGACTCGGCGTAGGTAGGACTCATGCACTCACCGTGTCCAGCCCAGAGCCACTTGCCTCCTCCTTGGCCAGTCCGCCCAGCCCCCCTGCACACGGCTTCTCCGGTGGGACCCAGGGGCCCGGGCCACATGCTGCTCCTGAGCCCGGGCTCTGGTGGCTCCGGCTTCCCGCCACATGGAAAATGTGGTCCCCAGGGCCTCTCTCAGGCCGTCCCGAAAGGCTTGGGTGGCTGGGAACACCCCTGTGTCTCTCTCAGGTCCACAAGGGGCCTGGAAATGGCTGCAAACAGGAGGAGAGGAGGGGCCCCGCAGGCTTTCAGAGTCAAAAGTCACGATTCAGAATCATACCCGCAAATCCCCCCACCCCAGAATGTCAAAGGTTATACGTGGTTTTGCATACACAACCCTGTGCCCTAAAACGCACGGACCCACGTGTAACAGGCTGAAGAGCTGGCTTTCGTGAAAGAGCGGCGGCTCAGGGCAGCAGATGCCCTCCGGGGGGGTGTGGGAACCCAGCGGTTGTGGGTCAGGTCCCAGTGCAGTCGGGGGGGCAGCCAGGCCCGGTCGCCCCTCACAAGCCCAGTCTGTGGCAGGAGGCCGGTGAGGGGGGTACACAGCGCCCATTCCAGGAGGGGCCACAAAAACAGCATCCCCTGCTCAGAGGGGACACAGCCCAGGAGTCAGCCGCTCTGCGGTCGGTGGCCAGCTGCCCGGTGTGGGGACCCCGTGGACGTCGGTGTATTTGAGGCTGAACACTGGGAAGAGGCATCATCTGCCTGCTCCGCTTTTAAATACGCACGGATAAAGTATGTGCGTTTTACTAGAACATCTGCTTACGATTTCACTCTTGTGGCAACTGTATAAGAGGAGAACTTGCCAGTGTTCAAACAATACTTGGTATTGGAGCACACGCTACTGTGGGCCTTTGGGGAGCTGGCTCCCCCTATCTTTACTGTGTCCTCTGAAACCAAAGGACTGACCTGGTCAGGAGTTGGAGACCTGGGGCTCATCCGGGCATTGGGTGGGGTTAAATAAAGGTTTGCCACCCCCCACCACTCGAACAGAGCAGGTAATGATGGAAGGTTGGTGGTCATGGCTCTTTGGCTCCTTCGTTAGGTCCCCTGGGCTCTCTCCCTGCTTCTTCCAGAGAAGGTGTGACCCTCCTCATCCCCCTACTGCCAGGCCCACCCACCTCTGCAGTAGGGGCTGCTCTGGCGGGGCCGCCGTGCACCTCCGACGAGCTGCTGCCTGCTGCCAGTTCTGGAACACGGACCTCCTCAGGCCTTGGAGGGGGGCCTGTGCCCACCTCTGGTACTTTTCCTGCAGGAGCTGCTGCCCTGTGGCCAGAGAGAGGCTGATGCTACGTGGTGTTCGCTCCAGCCTTGCCCCTATGGCCCTGGGTGACTGTGGGGCCCTCCCCAGTCAAGTGCAGACAGAGGAGGCCCCCTAACCATTGGGGCTTAAATGCTTTGGTTATGGGGCACCTGGGTGGCTCAGCTGGTTGAGCATCTGACTTCAGCTCAGGTCATGATCTCACAGTTCATGAGTTCGATCCCTGCGTCGGGCTCTGTGCTGACCACTAGCTCAGATCCTGGAGGCTGCTTCAGAGTCTGTGTCTCCCTCTCTCTCTGACCCTCCCCTGCCTGCACCGTGTCTTTCTCTCTGTGTCTCTCAAAAACGGATAAAGGTTAAAAATAAATACGTAAATGTTTCGGTTACAAGTGTCCCATGATGACCAGATCAACCCAACTCGTTTTTCATTTCTTGGCAATGTTCAGGGATTGGGAGAATTCATGTAAAAATCAAGTCTTGCGGCTTTTCTTTAGAAGCTACGTCTGACAGCACAAGTGGGCTGGAGAAGCAGCTGTCCCCAGTGAACAGGACATGAGTTTTCCAGAACCGGGTCCCCACCTGCCAGCCCATCGATACGATGTATCAGTGTAGAGGGAAGCCTCAAAAATGACCCCCAATGCCCCCCACCTCCCAAGCTAGGCTCTGCGGGCCAGGTGAGGCTAATGAGGATGAGGATGAAGAAGATGAAAAGAAGAACCCGCTAGGAGCTGGGTTCTGAGCCAAGCACTGTGCATGGATGGCCTCACGTAATCCCCACCATCGCCCTCAGAAGAGGTTGCTACTGTGATTCCCATTTTACAGATAAGTAAGCTGAGATTCAGAGAGGTTAAGGGGCTTGTGTAAGGTCCACACAGCTGGGGAACGGAAGGGCAGTGTTCACAGTGTCTACGCCCCCAGTGCTCTGTCCCCCCTCATCCCGGGTGGGCTCTGAGGATGTCCCATCCTGGACTCTGTGCTGGAGGACCCAAAATCCTGGGTCTTCCTGATGAGCCCTGGCCCTTCCCTCGCCCTCACTGACCCGGACCCAGGCCCTGACTCACTCTGCCAGCAGGAGCGCCAGCGGAGCAGGGCCCCTCGAACCAGGGTGCGACCCCAGGCCCGGGCCCACTCCTCTGCCTCCAGCCTCTGCGCCAGCCGCCGCCGCCACACGCCCAGCACGGCCCTGCAGCTCCGATCCCAGGCCCAGCCGACAGCCAGCTCTCCCTGGGCCCTTTGGGCTGCTGCCCAGTGTCTCCAGCCGAGAAGGACACTAGGAAGGGGAGCGTCCGCCCCGAGGATGGTCACGGCCTCCCCAGGCTCTCCCAGCCCTCCCCTCCCTCAGGAGCTTCAGGTGACTCTTCTCCTGTTTCCATCCTGGGGGAGGGTGGGTTGCTGGGGATTGGACAGCTCAAACGCTACTCTGAGTGTCACAGGGACAGGTGGTAGGGATAAATATGCCAGTGCTAATGCCAAGCCCTGTGCTCAGCCGCTGGGGATGAACGTTGCTGTGTGCCAGGTACTATGCTAGGGGATTGCATGCCCCTCCCTTGTCAATTCCTAATGGAGTATTATTATTATCTCACACAAATGGAGAGATGGAGGCTCAGAGAGGTTAAGCAACTTGCCCAAGATCACACAGCCAGCCGGCAAGGGACAGAGCTGGGATTATAACCCAGGCAGACCAACCCTTAATTAAGCATCGTGCTATGAGTGAATAAATGAATGAGCCACAACTACAAAGTCTCCAGGAGAAACGATTACCCCGTAGAGTGCCTCAAGCCCCCTTCCCTCTCAGCAGGGCAGGCTAAGAGGGCAGGAGATGTGTAGGGGATCTGAGTCTGGGAGTGTGAGATGGGAGTCCTCTGGGATGCAGACCCCCAAAGCGATGCTGCAGTGAAGGTCAAGGATTGGGAAGTGGGGAGGGGGCTGGGAAACAGGATGTCTACAGGGTGGGGGGCAGCATGGCTCATCCACCATGGGGAGGGGTCCCTACCGCCTCTGAAGAGTACACCGGTGCCACCTGGCTGCCCTCCAGGACCGCTGTGCCCGCACCTGCCAGAGCAAAAGGCATCGCCTCTTCTGCTGCTGCCCAGCTGCCCGCAAGAAGCTCAGCTGGAGGGTCTCCAGGAGGGCGGGGGTCCTGGATCCCTGGGCTCCGCCCTCCCTCCGCCCACCTGCCACTCCCCCCCCTTGTCCCGCCCCTCACCTCTAGTGAGCTTCCCGCTGTGCTGCCCAGGTGCTCCGGGGCCAAGGTGCTCCTGGCACTGCCTGATGGGGTGCCCGGACGCCATGCCCTCAGGTGCCACCCCTTCAGGATACGCCGAATCATCTGCTGCCGCATGCCCTGGAGGAAGGAGCTACAGGAAGGAGCAGGTGAGTCCCTGGGCCCCAGCAGGACCCCCGGGGCTGCCTGCACAAGAGCTGGGCCGGAAGGGAGCCACCACATGCCAACCACCGGGCCAGAGCACCGCCTCTCAAGCCAGCTGCCCGTGCGACTCCTGGGGGCTCTGAGAAGCCCTGACGCCACTGAGACCCCCCCGCCCCAGAGATGCGGACTTAACAGTCTAGGGGCGTCCTGGGCTTCCTAACTTTCCCATCCCAGGCTGAGGGCACTGCGGGGATGGAGCCGGGCCCAGGCCTAAGGACCCCAGACTCAAGAGAACACAGACATAACCACTCCTGCCTCTGCTGAGTTATAAAGATAGGGAACCTGAGGCCTGGTGGAAGGCCATTTCCTCAAACTCCAAATAGCGGAAGACGTGGGATCCAAATGCTCATTTTATTTTTTTTTCTTTTCTACAATTATTTTAATATTTATTTATTTATTTTTGAGACAGAGAGAGAGAGGGGACATGGGCAAACGGGGAAGAGGCAGAGAGAGATGAAGACAGAGAATCCCAAGAAGCTCTTTGCTGTCGGCACAGAGCTCGATGCAGGGCTTGAACTCAGAGAGATCTGAGCCGAAATCAAGAGTCGGACACTTAACCAACTGAGCCACTCAGGCACCCCCAAATACTCATTTTAGGTCATAGGGTAGCCCCAGCTCTGTCCCCTGATGCCCAAAGGGTAGAGGATGGACCGGAGCAGGGAAAGCTACATTCTGGGAGATCATGGTGACTGACTTTCCAGAGAGTTCTAGGGGTACATTAAAAGAGACGGAGGGTCCAAGTGGACCAAGTGGGTGTGGGATAATGGGTGCTAGGTATGTGGCATGCAGTGACTGAATTCTTATCCCTACAACTGTTGGCTTACATTCCACCTGACATGTCATCAATGCAGCTGGCGCCTCCTGACCCCCAGCACCCCCGCTCCCCACCTCAACCGTCACCAGGACTCTGAATCCCAGCAATGACTGTCTTGTTGGAAAATCAACAGGGATGTTCTTGCTTTTATTTCACAGGATGATTTAGAGCAAGCTGTTCAACCCTCTGAGCCTCAGTTTCTCCAGCTGTATAATGAGGCAGATAGGGCCACTTACCGTATTTACTCCAAACCTCTAACGTGCCAGACGCTTACCAGGCACTGGGAGACAGGGTTCCTGCCACCAGGGGGCTCCCACCCAGCCGGGAGGTGAGTCAGAAACTGACCCCTCCATCAGGTTCCAGCCACCGGGTTCCAAGTATGTGTTTGTGTCCCCAGCTACCCGGTGGCTCCTACAGCTCTTTGCTCCGTCACTGTCTCCAGGTCCCTGGGCCACCTCCCCCGGCCCCACACCTGCAGTGACCACAGTGTGCCATGGGGGCCTGTTCCCTACGGGTCGCTCTTGCCAGTGCCCAGCACGGCTCAATCCTGTCCCCATCCCGTACGCACCCCCAGGCCCCAGGCCCAGGCCCCAGGCCCGTGGACACCTACTCGGCCCTCCGGCGCTGGGACAGCCGGGTCCTCCAGAGCAGCAGCGCCCGGCAGAGGGCCAATCTCCGGCAGGCCTCCTGCAGGGAGCCGCAGCCTTGCTCCTGGGGCAGCCCCTGCGCCTGGGCCATCACCCCCAGGCCTCGGGCTGTGGCCAGTCCAGGGGCTGAGCTGCAGGGGGCCACGTTCCCTGAGAAGCAGTCAAGGGATGAATCAGCCACGTCCCCAGGGACCTCCTTCCACCCAGAGCCGTTGGTGGAACCCACGGCAGCCCCAGAGGCCGACACAGAGGCTGCTGCCTCACCACCCCCTCCTGAGGACCCTCCCCTTCCCAGGCACTGCCCTCCCACTGCCTCCCCTCCAAGACACCTCAGAGGCCCCATCTTCCGCTGTCAGATTGGGAGTGGGGGTCCCCCAGACCAGGAGCCTCCTGACAGCAGGGACTACATCCTGCTCTGGTAGAAGATGGAACAAAGTCGCTTGCCTAGAGCAGCTCACGACTGGGGGTGAGGATGGGGCCCAGCCAATGCCTGCCCACTCCAGGGACCCCACCTGGGTCCTCCTGGGCCTGTCGGACTGCACCCCTCCAGAAAGCTCCCTGTTTCGCCATCCCCCCCGCCATCCCAAGAAGCCATCGATTCCGCTGGGGCCCATCACAGACACTATTGGCTGGGGTGGAAGGGCAAGGGAGCCCCTCCATCCACCACGTGCGTGCTCACCCGTGTTCTGCCGGCAGAGGGACAGCTGGGTCACTTTCTCCCCGTCTGAGGCCTGGAGCTGCTTCATCTGCACCCACTGCTGCAGACACACCCTCAGGGTCCCCACCCGGCGGTGAGCCAGGTGGTCCCGGTACCGGGCCCCTCTTCGCACGAACTGCTGCCAGGCCCCAAACCACCTGGGAAGCAGAGAGAAGGTGCAGGCGCTGACAGCGGCGACGGCAGCGACAGCCACCTGCTGCCTCACCTTGGAGCCTCAGGCTCCCACGTGTAAAATGGGGCAGCTCCACCTGCTCAGGCCAGCACGCCCTGGCCTCGGGGTGCCTGGACGGCCTGAGCAGCCTCCCGTATCCATCCGCCCTGGGCTCCTCCTCCGGGCAGGCGCTGCTCAGGGGCCAGAGTGATCGTTTCAAATCTCAAGTGCTGTCATCTCACGCCCCAGCTGAAATCCTCCAGTGACTGTCCCCTTGCTCTTAGGACGGAACGTCAGCCACCCTGCAGGGCCTACAGGGCGCCGGCATGCTGTTCCATCTTCACCTTAAACCACCTGACCCCCGACCCTGGGCCATGGGGTTCCAACTGGACTGGTGTCCTTTGTGTTTCTCATGTCCCCCTGTCACAGGCCTGTGCTGTCCCCTCGCCAGGCAGCTGGCTCTCCTTCAACTAACTGGCCGAGCGCTCAGCCTCACCCCAGAACCTCCGTCTAGCTCAGCAACTTTCACTCAAAGTTCTCATGGAAAACTGCACTTTGCAGGGGAGCGGGGAGAGGGGGGGCCCTGGGTCGCTCAGTTGTTAAGCATCGGACTCTTGATTTGGGCTCAGGTTGTGACCTTGCAGGTTTGGGTTCAAGCCCCACATTGGGCTCTGCACTAACTGTGAAACCTGCTTGGGATTCTCACTCGCTCTCTGCCCCTTGAGCTCTCTCGCTGTAAACAAACAAATAAACATAAAAAATATATTAGAAAAGAAAACTGCACCGGGGAATGCAGTTAGCGGGATGCAGACATCGATGGGGAAACTCTATTGGACCAGCGACCTGGTTTCCTCAACAGATAAATTGCAAAGAAAAAAACTAGAGGGGACCCCATAATGAGGGGCGCCTGGGTGGCTCATCAGTTAAGCGTGTGACTCAGGATTTCGGCTGAGATCATGATTGCAGGGTCGTGGGATGGAGCCCTGAGTCAGGCTCCATGATGAAGGTGAGGCCTGCTAAAGATTCTCCCCCTCCCTCGCTCTCTGGCCCTCCTGCTGCACCAGCTCTCTCTCTCTCTCTCTCTAAAAAAGAAAACAAAACAAAAAAAGTTTTAATGTCTTGTCAACCAACTTTAACATGTTGACTTTATTTTTTTTTTTTGGAGGCAACAGATATTTTAAGTGAGTCTAATTAAAATTGCAAATTCTAGACACTTATTTTACTTTAAAATTTTATTAAAGAGAGAGAAAAAGCACAAGTTGCGGAGGGGCAGAGAGAGAAGGAGAGAATCCCAAGCAGGTTCTACACTGTCATGGTGGAGCCCAGCGTGGGGGCTCGAACCCACAAACTGTGAGCCTGCGTCAGATTCTGTGTCTCTCTCTCTGACCCTTCTCTGCTCTCTTGCTCTCAAAAATAAAGAAAACATTAAAAAAAAAAGAGAGTCCCCATCTTGTAGAGATGCTACAGAAGTATTTACGGATGAAATGGTAGGATGTGGGGAACCAGCTTTAAATAACGTAGGGGGAAGCAGGTGGGGACAGATGCAGTGAGTTTTTAGGAGGGGATTTTCTTGAATCTGGGTGAAGGGGACCCTGGGGTTTAGTATCTATTCTACTTTTTTTATTAAAAAATTTTTTTAATGTTTAGTTTAGAAAGAGAAAGACAGAATACAAGTAGGAGAGGGGCAGAGAGAGAGGAGACGCAGAATCCGAAGCAGGTTCCAGGCTCTGAGCCGTCAGCACATAACCTGATGCGGGGCTCGAACTCACAAGTCATGAGATCATGACCCGAGCCGAAGTCGGTCGCTTAACCGACTGAGCCAGCCAGGCGCCTCTTCATTTCTTATTTTTATCACCGTTTCTTGATACCAGGAGTCAAGAAGGACTCAAAGGGTACCTCCCAGCTGCATCCCACCCACTGCCTCCAGGAAGGGGGTCCCCACTCCACATTCCTCCACTTCGCCCTACCTGCGGAGCCAGGCTCTCTGTGGCTGGGTGTCCAGCGAGGCCACCCTGAGAGGCCACCAGGCCTGGGGGGGTCTCGCCCTCCTCTGAGTCCTCAGCGGGGCCCACAAGGCCTGTCCCTGGCCTCCCTTCTCCTGCCTGGCCCGTTCTTTCTGATGGCACCAGAAGAGGAAGCCTGGGAATCGAGGAGAGCGAGGAGGGGGGCGGTGCTCAGGGACAGGAGGAGGCCACTTGGCTCCATCTCCGGACCTCGGTTTCCCTGCGAGTGAGTGATGTGTGAGGGACTTTCTGGCTCTAACAGGCAAGCCTCTGGTGGCCCTGCACGAGCATCAAGGGCACCCCTGCAGGATGTGCGCCTCTCACACTGTGTGTCCCCACTCCGTGTTTCAGTTTCCTACCCGTAACCCAGGCACAATGCCTTGCCTGGCTCCCACAGGCCTCAAATGAGGTCATGCCCAAGAAGCTGTCTGAAAAGCCGCTCAGCACCCATTCGCTCAGGACCCCCTGCCGTGCCCAACGTGGGGCTCAGGACCTGCCCAGCTCCCCCTCCCCTGCTTCCCCCGGACCCACCGCTCACCAGCCAGTTGTTGCAAAGTCTGAAGCATCTGTGCTTGCCCCTCGCCTCCATCTGGCCGGGCTCCGGCCTCTTCCCTCTGACTCCCTGGACTGAGAGTGAAACGGATGCCCGGGCAGTCCCAAGCCTGCCACGCAGGTGCAGAGGAGGCGCTGAGCTGCCCCTCCCCCACACCCTTCTCTCCCCTGATTTCGTCCCTGATTATCTAAGTGGTCTGCAGGGAGGTTCTCTTTTGGCTCCATTCTCTTCAGTGCTGTTTGGGTTCTTACAACAAACGTGTAATAAAATAAATGTTTGAGTGACTTAGTCATGGGGTTCGAGCCCTGCGTCGGGCTCTGGGCTGACAGCTTGGAGCCTGGAGCCTGCTTCCGCTTCTGGGTCTCCTTCTCTCTCTGCCCCCCACCCCCTGTTCATGCAGTTTCTCTCTCTCTCTCTGTCTTAAAAATAAACATTTAAAAATAAATAAAATAAAACAAATGTTACTGGAATAATTATTTTAAGCACATTTGGTGAATTTACAAATGAGAATGAAAACAGTACACCGCTGTAGTAGAAAAGATGGAGGAAACAGAGAAGAAAATAGCCAACTTGAATTCCACTGCTCCAGAGATGAGCACGATCTGCTTATTTTAGCATGTTTTTTTGGATGAAATATTTATTGTCATTTCTAAGCGGTAAAATACACCAAATGGAAACCTTACCACCTTAACCATCTCTGAGTGAGCGGTTCTGGAGGGCTCAGTCCTCGCGGAACGGATTTTTCCTCACATGAAACATACCTCACACGCTATTTTTATTCTTTTTTTTCCCATTGAACATTGTCATACCCATTTTTCTTTGTCATCGAAAATTCCCTGCAAATACCCATGAACTTCCAGAAAGGAGGCTCCATGGGGAGAGGGATGAAACTTTCAACTATTTGGAATGTTTTTTAAATCAAGCATGCATTACAGTTATAATTAGAAATAACACCAATAAAGATATTGAAATAAAAAAAATTTTTTTAATAATGGGGAGGAAATTTTAAAGTCTTTTATAAAATTTTTTGTGTTCTTATTTCTTGCTGAGACAGAGAGGAAGCACGGGCCAGGAAGGGGCAGAGAGGAGACCAGATCTGACAGCACAGAGCCCGATGCGGGGCTTGAACTCACGAACTGTGAGATCATGCCCTGAGCCAAAGTCAGAGGCTTAGCCGACAGGGCCACCCAGCGCCCTGGAGATTTTAGAGTCTTGACAAATGTCATGGGGAACAGTTGCCAAACATTCATGAGATCATTCAACCATAATTTTCTCAATCACTGTCGGGCATGTAGGCTGTTTGGAAGCTTCGACTAGTGTAAGTAATGCTGCAGTGGGCACACTTGTGCACAGAGCTTTGTCCGTATCTGCCCGTGTCATCCTCATTCTCTTGTGGGGGAGCAGGGAGGGGGGACACTGAGGCAGGAAGGGGGGACGGAATGCCACCAGCACGGCCCAGGCCACACTGACCGACTGACCCCTGGGGTGTCCCAGACTACCTCCTTCTCCAGGCGGAGTCTGCCGCTGGCTCCCTTTCCGAGGGGCTTTGGCCTTGGTCTGTCCCAGACGGTGGGAGTCCCGGCCCAGCCTGGACGTGGGGCTGCCCTTGCTTCTGCTGCAGAGTCTGGTGTCTCCACTGGGGCAAGAAAGAGGGAAAGGAGGATGTGGTGTAGACTCAAATGTGCCTCAGGTAGGGGTGGGGACGGGAGTCGGACATTTCTGTGAGACTCCAGAGTCTTCGGTCTTCACCTGTAGACCACCCTTCCCTTTGGGCATTAATGAATGTGTCGAGGGATGGAGCCAAGATGCAGTGCTCTCCCGAAGCAGGGCCCTCCCAGTCCTGGCTGGCTAACCTCTAGGAAAAAATAACAATCACTCATATGGTAGAGCGTTTGCTATGTGCGAAGTGGGGTCCTGAGTCCTTTATGTTTATTAACGTAACCTCACAACAATCCTCAGGGGAATGTACTATTATTTTTATCGCATTTTGGAACTAAAGAAGCTAAGGTACAGAGAGGTTGAGTAACCTACCCAAAGTCACACAGCAAAAAAATGCAGGAAAAAGAAAGTAGTGGAGGCTGGATTTGAACTCCGGCAGAGCCGGGTCAGGTGTCTGGGCGGACCACCCCCTGCTATACTGATCACTCAGGAGGTACCTAACGGGGGGCCCTCCTCCCCAGACAACACCAGCCTTCCATCACCTCCCCATGGCCTAGCCTGGAGGCCCCTGACCTTTCGGAAGCTCTGGGCCAGCAGGGCCTGAGTGTGTCGCTTCCATGCTGCCTCCAGGTGGGCCTCCCGGAGCCGCAGTGCCCACTGAAGGGCGCGCAGGCCTCTGCGCAACAGCTGTCGGCGGCCCAGTGCCACCGCTGCAGCCACAGCCCGCTGCTTCCACACCAGGTGCCACCAGGCTCTGAAACATCTGGACAGCCACCGGCCACTGGGGCCAGCCCAGGGCTGATCAGGGCCCAAGCCTGGCCCCTCAGCCCCAGGGGGCAGCTAGGGCCCGGGCATCACCCACACCATGTGTCCCGCATCGATGAGGGTGCTGTCTGCAGCAGAAGCAGCAGCTAGATGAGCCGCAGACTTCAAGGACTCCCCTCTGCGGATGGCCAGCCTAGGAGATCCTGGGCAGGAAAGCCCCTGGAGGGGCAGAATGCCCCTTCGATGGCCAAGAGTGCCAGGCAGCCTCCAAAGTTTAAGATTCCCAGCAGCGGCTGCCGTGCCCACATTCCCATCCTCGGGGCCCTGGGAGGCCCCTCTCCTTCCCTAGCAGGGACAGGGTGAAGGAAGTCCCCTCCCCCTTAAGTCCTGCATGGATCTGCCCCCAGGGTATGCCCTCCACCAGGTGCTCATCTCCACTGGTCCAGGCAACTGGAGAGCAGCTGTCCCAGGAGTGTGGCCAGAACCCTCGTCCCCACCCTCCAACCCCCCAGCCCGTGGCCTCACCCGGCTGTCCTGGACTCCAGGCTCCCAACGTCTGGGGATTTGTCCTTGGAAAGCAAAAGGACAGGGCACAGTTCTCAGGCTGAGGAGGGAGCAGGACAGGACGCCAAGCCTGCCCAAGGCCTCCCCTTCTGGGAGTAGGGAGCAAAACAGGGTAGTGGCAGCCGGCTGGCAAAGAGAATTCCCAGGAGCACTCCTGAGGTCCCCCAGCTCCCACGCCCAGCCTCTTCGGGCCTCTACCTGCAGGGTGCTCCTTGGCGGGGCTGTGTCTGGTGGCCAGGAAGCCGTCCTCTCTTCCTCCTTGCTGACCTGCTCCTCCAGGACCACCTCCCTTCCTTCCTGCCCAGGTGGGACGCCCCGGGCAGCACTGGAGCTAGCCGAGGAGCAGGGTCTGGCTTCCCTGTGACCCACCGCTTGAGGGAGTTGGGGGTCCCTCTTCTGCTCACTGCCATATGTAGGCACCGGACAGAAGGTCTCTCTTTGCCTTCGGGGGTTGGCCAGGAGGACCCCCTGCTTAGGCTCAAGGAAATCCCTGGCCATCCTCAGCATGGTCTCCAGGGACGCAGGTTTACTGCTTGCCCGATGGTCCGAGAAGCCAGACTGAGCCCCTCGTGTCCCCGGGAAACCCGCAGTTTCTCTGAGACCTCGAATGGGTTTCTCTCTCCCATCCCAGGAAGCAAGAACAGGCTGGCTGGGCTGGCGGTGGGTAGGGAGTGCCTGGCCACCACTGGTCCAGGGGGACCAGGGAGCAGGGCCTGCGGGTTCCCAGGATGCCCGGCACCCAAGACGGGCTACCTCGTGCTCCAGCCGTTGCACAGAGGCCAGCAGCTGGTGGAAGGCACTTTGGGATGGGGCTCGAGCCTGGCTCTGGACTGGGACAGTCAGGTCCTCCAGGGTGAGGGGCTCCCCCATGAGCCTCGGTGGCCAGCTCCCTAGGACACACCAGGGTGTGTGCCCGCTGAGAAGGGCAAAGGCTGTGGCAGGCTGGACATCTGGGCAGGGGGTGTCGGTGCCTGGCAACAGGGACTGGCTCTGGCTGGAAGAAGGGCAAGCCAGGGATGCTCGGGACAGAGGGCCTCCCTGGGGTACCAGGTGGGGCCAGAAGCTGTCCTGATGCTCCGACCGGAGGCGGGGGCTGGGATGACTTCTGCACGCGGCCAAGCTGGCCCCCCTTGCACTCAGGTTACTCTGTTGGACGGCAAACTCTCGGGCTCCCCCCTGGGGCCTGCTGGCCGGGGGCTGCACATTGCTCTGCTGTTGTGAGCCGGGGTTCATCAGCCGGCCAGTCGTGTCCTTCAGGATGGGGCTCGGGCCGGCCAGGTTTGTCTGGACTCGGCAGGGCTCCTGGCGCCACACTGTCCCTGGGGAGTGTGTGGCGGCAGGCCCTTCCCTCTCAGCCTGGCCCACACGCACCCACTGGCCATGTCCACTGCCCAGACTGACACCTCGGCTCTTCAAGAATCTCCGTTGCTCTAAAGAAAGGAGAGACGGCCACGCGCTTAGGGCGAACACGGTGGTCAGTGCTCCGATGGGATGCGGGGAACGGGTCAGAGACAGGGTGCCAGGCAGGAGGGGGCCGGGAGGACTGAGGGGCAATCTGACTCGGTGCTGGCTGCAGGGAGCAGGGCTGGGGTGCGAGGGGGGAGGAGGGCAGAGGGAAGCAGGGGGGCAGTAACGAGGCTGGGGGTGGGGGCTGGGGGATGTGAAGGAAAGAGAAGGGTCAAGGGTGACTGATTTCTGGCTTGGGCAGAGGTGATGGGGGAGCAGCACTGGGCGGGGGGGGGGGGAAGGACCAAGGCCCGACCCAGCAAACAGCTGCAGGTGAGCTGCTCTTGGGTGACCCACGGTGGGGCTTAGTCTCCCCAGCTCCCAAGGCCATCCCGCAGCAGAAGCCGAGGCCTCCGGGGGTGGCCTGCCTGAGGGAACCTAGCATCTACAGTGGGCCATAGGAGTTGTGCCTTTGAAGATGAGATCTAAAGCTCAGAGAGGTTTGGCAACTTGCCCCCCAGTCACACAGCTAGAACCTGGGAGAAAGCGGCATGCGCATCAGAATCTGAAATTGTCTGGGGGCAGCTTCCAGCCTTGGCTCGGTAGCCAAGTGCCTGAGCAGGGAGGCTTCCCAGCCATTATCCTGGCACAGACGACCTGGGGCGGGGGGGTGCGCCCAGCCAGGCCCAATCCTGGTCCTCCTCTTCCTGACCTCACTTCCAGACATCCCAACTCTCCCTCCAACACCAGCTAGGAAGACTTTGTCCTGGCCCAGCTGGCCCTGTACCATTAATCTCTGGAATTAGCGAGGCCTGATGGGAAAGCAGCTCTGGGCCAATAGCAAGAGGGGACCCTGTTCCTGCCACATCCACCCCAGACCCATTGAGCGTCTTGCCTGGCCTCAGGGGTGTCGCAGACCTGGGGGGCACATTCTCCTTGTGGCTGGCATCGTGTCTCAGCTCCATGGGCCCCCGGCAAAAAGCCAAGGCAGCAGCGTCCTTGGTCCACACTAAGGCCAGCGGTCTGGCCTGTTTGACTGGATAGGTCCTAAAGGGCAAGGACAGGATGCCCAGCTCCTACCAGGCCATACCCCAGCCCTGTCCGCACCCCAGTCTTCATTAGCACCTCTGCTTGCCCTGGGATCCAGCCCCAGCTGTCCTGGTCAGGCCCCCACATGACCCTCTTCCCCTTACGATTTTCTCGTGTCCTCTGGCGCTCCCTCCTTCTAACACTGACCACAGGCCTCTTGTGGCCTGACAGCTCTCTTGGGGCAGGGGAGGGGCTCTCTCTGACCACTGGGCTGGGAGAGGGGGGCCTCTTTGCTTCCTGCCACCACTTTCTGCCTTCTCCCCACCACCCCCAGAACACTGCAGCCCAAAGCTGAACGGGACTGAAACCAGCCCGGGTCCTGTCTCCTTGTTCCTTGAAGGTTTCAGCTCTGGCTCACTGTTGCAGTCTCCAACACACACCTCGGTTCTTGGTGATCCCACTGTCCACACGGCTGATGCCCCCCACTCCTAGCCTGCAGAGTCCTTGACCTCTTCCTTCCCCAACATCTTGTCCTTTGTCCCACCTCAGCCATCCACTGCCACGGTGCCCCCAGGCTCTAGCATCCGAAATAACTGTACCTGCCCCAGTTCTAGAGCCCACCCTCATCTCCCACTGCCCCATGCCGGTGGTCTTTCCCCCATCAGACCCCATCCTCTGGCCCCACCACCCTCTGTCCCTCGCTGTTTGCTGTCTCTCCCCTCCTTCCACATGTAACCACCCCTTCACACCCCCCCACCCGTAAGTCACGCCCTTCCTCCCTCTGCGAATGAGACTAGTTGCCTCCCCCTCCCTCCTAGATGCCAATTCACACGTTCTCCTCCTCCGTCCAAACCCCTGCCCCTCTTCTCCCCTCCCCCCTCCCCCCAGCAGACCTTGCTTTCTGTTGCACTCACAAAATAGGGCAACAGAAGAGAAACGCTTCTGTGTTCCTTACCCAGGACAGCTTCCAGGACACAGCCTCTCCCCACCCCCAGCCTGTGCGGCCCTATTCCCAGCCTGACCCTCCCCTGCACTCCAGCCTCCCCAAGGAAAGTGTCCAGAGTCACCACTGTCCTCTGAGTGCCATTCTGGACTCCAGGACAGGCACCCATGACTCTCACAGCCCCACAGCAGACTCAGGCCTGAACCTGGGCACAGAGCTTGCGGGGTGGGACACAGGCTGTGGCGTGTCAGGGCCTTGCCCGTGCTCCGGAAACCACGCCCCCATCAAGACTTCCCCCCTCTTTACTAAATGATTGCCAGGAGCACTTCAGCAGGCAGTTATTTCTTCCAACTTTAAAAAACAGAAAGCAGGGGCACCTGGGTGGCTCAATCGGTTGAGCGTCTGTCTTCAGCTCAGGTCATGATCTAACGGTTCCTGAGTCTGAGCCCTGCATCGGGCTCTGTGCTGACAGTTCAGAGCCTGGACCCTGGTTCAGACACTCTGTCCCCATCTCTCTGTGCCCCTCCCCCACTCTCACTCTGTCTGTCTCTCAAAAAGAAATAAATGTTAAAAATAACAAAAAGAGGGGAGCCTGCATGGCTCAGTCGGTTAAGCGTCTGACTTCAGCTCAGGTCATGATCTTGCAGTTTGTGGGTTCGAGCCCCGTGTTGCGCTCTGTGCTGACAGGTAGCTCAGAGCCTAGAGCCTGTCTTCGGATTCTGTGTCTCTCTCTCTCTCTGCCCCTCCCCTGCTCATGCTGTCTCTCTCTCTCTCTCTCAAAAATAAATAAAAACATTAAAAAAAATTTTTAATAATAAAAAAATAAAAAACGGAAAGCAAAACAACAACCCCCCCTCTTTCTTGAGTCAGGTCCCAGGTTCTGTCTCCCTCACACCACACCCAAGGCCCCCTATTTCTCTCCCATCTCCATCTGCTAGCCTCACTGGAGTCGGCTCCCCACCCCCACAATGCCACCCCCCTGGCCAGATGGGGGGCGGGGGAGGGCTGGATTTTCTTAAGGCAGCAGGACATTGGTCACTCACTCATCTTCCTGGGAGCCCCTTGCTTCTCTGACTCCAGGATGCTCCTTCCTGGGTATCGAACCAAAGGAAAATGGAGTCACTTATATCAAGAACAGAATGGAGATGGGTCACCGCAGGTGCTTAAAGGACACTTCACCTGACCTTACAGGAAGGTACAGCTCTTCTCAGAAATCAGCAGGGGCACCTGCCAGGCCCCCAGCCCCCAAGTCTGTTCATGCCTCTTGACACCCTTGTTCCCCTCACTTAGCTACCCTGATCCAAACAAGAATGACCACCAGACAACCAACAGCTCCAAAAGCCAGATCACTTCCGTACGTGCCCCATAAAAACCCCTTTCTCTATGAGCAAGCGGAACGCCTTGCTCCCGGAGCCCTGAGTTTCCTGGCTTGCAGCGTGAGGGCCTTGCAATTCCTCAGACTTTCTGCGTCGTTTTATTCAGGATGTGGAGTCTGGTTTTTGACTGGCTTTCCTTCCCTCCCTCCAACAGCTCCCGGCCTGCAGGCAGCTTCTTCCCAGTCCCCTCTGCTGGTTCCTCCTCTTTGGAGCACTTCCTTCAAGGCCCCCCAGCAGGGATCCTGTCTGTTATGGGAATAAAGTTGTCCTGGAACACGGTCGGTCACGTATGGTGGTTTAGTGGCTTGTCTCTGGCTGCTTTCTTGATACAATGGCAGAGTGGGTGCAACAGAGACCTTGTGGACCTCAGAGCCTAAAACAGTTACTCTTTGGTCTTTAAGGGAGTTTTCTGATCCCTGTCCTGCATTGTTGGCCCTCAGTTACATTATCGACCTCACCTCTCTCCCCTCTTGTTCTCTCTGCTCCAAACACACCAGCCTCCTCGCTGTTCTTCAAAAATGCTGCGCACATTCCCACCTTAGGGCCTTTGCACTTGCTGTCCCCTCTGCCTGGACCGCTCTCTCCCTCTCTCCTCCAAGGCCTGCCTCAAACATGGCAGTGAGCCCTTCCCTGACTGTGCTCCCAGACCGTAGCACCTTCTCTGCTCTGTCCTGTCTTTTCCCTTCATGGCTTTTCTCCAGGACTTGCCACCACCTAACAGACTAAAGAAAGTATTGTTTGCTCTTATCCCTCCAGGGGTCTAGGAGCCACTGTTGTTTTTTTTTTTTTTTTTTATCCCCTCAAGTATTTGCAGCCCCTGGAACAGTACCGGGCACATCACAGAGGCTTCTACGGCAGGTAAAATGAGCGACTGGACCTTGGTAAACATCATGCGGCCTTTAGTATTCACCCTGTCATTTAACCCTAAGAAGTGGAGATGAGGAAACTAGAACTTAAGGGGACCACGTGCCCAGCCTGAAGCCTATAGCTGGTCAGTGGCTGCAGAGGGGACATGGGTGAAGGCCGGACTCACTCCAGGCGTATGCTCATAACCAGGACCACCGCCCCTCCCCCCACCTCTTTCCAAAGGAGACTGAAATAGCTCAATCCACACGAGCACTTTCCACCCTTCGTGCTCCCACCCCCTGGCGTGGCCCATCTGTTCATCTGAGTGCTCCCCACTCCCACCCTCTGCCGCCTGGCTACTCCACCCCCATCCCTGTCCAGTTGAGGACATCGGAACCTCCCTCCTCTTCCCACCCAAAGAACCACTGGTCAGTTGTCCTGGCCTCTGGGACCCGTCCTCCGGGCGTCTGTCTTCCTCAGGTTCTCCGCCTAGTCTGGTTTGAATCTGGACAAGGACTTGGGGGGGCGGGGCTAACGACCCAGGCGGGTGGGGTGCGAGGACGTCAGAGAACACGCGGCCCAGAGGCCACAGAGCCTGGGGGCCACGGGGCGGTTCCACGAGTCGGGAGCGTGCCTGCAAGGGTCCACAGCGCGCGTTACAGGCAGCGAGCAGGGGGTCCACCAGTGCGCATGCTCCTCCCCGCCCTGAGTCTCGGCTCCGCCCCTCAGCCGGGGTTGGTCCGGGGCGGGGAGCTCCAAGCTCAAGGCCTCCCAGGTGCACCCTTCTCTTGTGGGTAAGACAAGCAGCCCTGCCGGTGGTTGGGTCCTTCCGCACCTGCCCGGAACCCACCCTCCCCACTCCTCCTGTGCCTCTTGAGGCCAAGCCACGCCGCCCTCTAAGCATTTTCCACCTGCGGCTTTTGCCCATGCTGTTCCCTGCCTTGCCTTTCCCCCTTCAGTCCAGATTTCATGCTTGCGCCTTTCAGAGATGGGAGAGCAAAGAGAACACTGGGCCTCCTGGCAGATGACCTGTGATCCACCTGGGTGCCGCAGCGTGTGCCTCAGGCAAGGTCAAGTCTCTGACCCTCGGGCTTCTCATCTGCAAAAAGGATGTGGTAACACCTCCTCTACTATCTCACAAGTTTGAAGTGAGAACGTAATAAATAACTGCCCAAGAGCTTCTTCAAGTCTAAAGCAGTTCTTGAAGGAGGGGGTACTTAGTACTTCCTGAGTCTGTGTATCTAACGTCTCCTGCTAAACCTGGTGGACTGAATCTTTTGCTCCTTAGATCATGGTGCTCTTTTATCTCACGTAATACTTTATGCCTTAAAGGCAAGTTGGTCTGATACTAATTTACCAACTAATTTAGTTTTTTTTTAAATTATTTTTTTAATGTTTACTTATTTTTAAGGGAGAGAGAATGCATGAACAGGGGAGGGGTAGAGAGAGAGGGAGACACAGAATCTGTCAGCCCAGAGCCTGATGTGGGACTCGAACCCACGGCATGACTTGAGCCAAAGCCAGCTGCTTTACCAACTGAGCCACCCAGGCGCCCCTAAAGTTTGTTGTTGTTGTTGTTGTTGTTGTTTTTTAAAGATCTACTTTTAAGTAATCTCTACACCGGTCATGGGACTTGAACTCACAACCCTGAGATCAAGAGTCCTATGCCCCAGGGTGCCCTGTGCTCCATAGACTGAGCCAGCCAGGCATCTTTGCCTTACTTTTTTCATTCTTGTACTTTCAACTTTCCTACGTCCATGTATTTTAGCTATGTCTTTTATAAACACAAAGCGCTGGAAGTTTCCGGAGAGTCATTTACAAAGATATGATCATGACGTGTATATATGAAAACATCTATTTTTGTGTTAGGTAATGGTCAAACTTCATGTTTCTTCTCCTTTCTTGCCTTTTTGAGAGTTGCTCAAACAGCAACAACAAAAGAATTGATCAAGACTTTTTTTTTCCTTTTTTCCCCTCAACGGTGTCTTGGAAATTACACATTCTATTTCTATTCTTTCAGTGGTTTTCCAAGACATTAATTTAACAAAACCTAAAGTTAATCCAGTGTTTACTCTCCTTCCAGACAGAAAAGGTCTTTATTACATTATGTGCTTGCTCAGCTCCTCCTGAAATATACTAGTATTTTTTCTTTTAACACTACGTACGTCAGATCCTCCTCATGGAAAAATGTCCTTCTTCCACAAGAAGATTCTTTATACGTTTCTGTGTCAAAGGTCTGTTAGTGATAAACCCTATTGTCATTTCTCTGAATATGCCTTTATCTTCCTCATTCCTGAAAGATAACTCATAGTTCACAATTTCAGGTTTACGTTATTTTTCACATCACTTTGCAAATATCATTCTGTCTTCTGACTCCTTTTGTTGCTGTTAAGATATCAATTACCAGTGTAATTGTCATTTCTTTTAGGATAACATCTTTTCTACCTGGTTGCTTTTGGGACTTTATTTTTTAAATGAAAACAATTTTTTAGGGCACCTGGTGGCTCAGTCAGTTAAGCATTCAACTTTGGCTCGAGTCATGATCCATGAGTTCGAGTCCCCCATTGGGCTCTGTGCTGATCACTTGGAGCCTGCTTTGGATTCTGTGTCTCCTTCTCTCTCTGCCCCTCCTCTGCCTGTCTGCACCCTCTGTCTTTCTTTCTCTCTCTCAAAAATAAACATTTAAAAGCAATTTTAAAAAAGTAATCTCAACTTCCAACCTGGGGCTTGAACTCACAGCCTTGAGGTCAGGAGTAGCAGGCACTACTGACTGAGCCAGCCAGGTACCCTGCTTTTAGGATCTTAATGTTCATCTTTGGTGTATATTTTTATGAAGCACTTCCTGGGTGCTGAACTATTCCAGGGGCTGAAGATTGAGCAGAGAGATGAGCAAAGCTCTACTAAGGTGACTGTAAATGTGGATTTCTTCTGTTTGGGATTGTTTGGCTTCCTGAATCTGAGGTTTGGTATGTTTCCACTTTGGAAAATTCTCTGCCGTTATTCCTTTGAGTGTTGCCTCTCTCCCAAGGGCTCCTTCAGAACTCTGATATAGTTAGATCGGCGCTTCTCATTCTATCCCTTGTTTCTTCACCTCTCTTATTTTGTGCTTTTTGCTATATTCTGAGTAATTCCTTCAAATATATCTTCAAGGCTACTGATTCTCTTTTCTGCTGTATCTATTCTATGAATTGGTTCATTCATATCCATTGAGTTTCTAACTGTTCACTGTTCATTTGTAGAAGTTCTATTTTATTTCCTTTTAAATTCGACCTGGCACCCCAGGGTCCACATTGTCACATTCTGGCCCTAAAATCAAGTCTCCACGTGTCCTAGGCCAAGTCTTCTCTTTGTGGGCCTGTGTCTCCAGCCGTGAAATAAGGTGGAGGTAGGAGATGATTTTTCATATTGTGCCTAAGGGCCCTGCCTCAGAGCAGTGTAGGTGGTGGTGGTGCTGGCATGCTCCGTCAGACCGGTTGGGTCCTATTCCCTGGGTAAGATTTTTCCAAGCTTTATTTATTTTTGAGAGAGAGCGAGAGTGGGGAGAGGGAGAGAGAGAGAGGATCCCAAGCAGGCTCCACGCTCAGGTTACAGCCTGATGCAGGGCTCAATCCCACAACCTTGAGATCATGACCTGAGCCGAAATCAAGAGCAGGATGCCTAACTGACTGAGTCACCCAGGTGCCCCTGGGTAAGATTTCTTTTGAACAAAGGATCTGAAATTCAAAAAAGCTTCTCAAACTGCTGGGCTATGGGAGCTCTAAGTTCCCTTCAAGTTCAAGTCTGTGGTTCTGAGTTTAGCTCTTCGATATGATGTGTTTTTTTTTAAAGAATCTTTTTTTTTTTAGATTTTCCCAATGTTTATTTCAGAGACAGAGTGACAGAGCACAAGTGGGGGAAGGGCAGAGAGAGCCAGAAACAGAATTTGAAGCAGGCTCTAGGCTCTGAGCTGTCAGCACGCGGGGCTTGAACCCACGAACCACGAGATCATGACCTGAGCCGAAGCCACTCAACTGACTGAGCCACCCAGGTGCCCCGATAATGTTTTATAATAACATGTTGGCTCTGTAGTCGCTAGACAAATAGGTATGAACGTAAGCCCTCAACTACCGGAAGGACCGGACCCTCAGAGCTCTGTTGCTGCCAGTGAGGAAAACCTGTGTGTTACTTCCTGACAATTTTCTCAAAACCTGTAGAAAGCACTCAATAAATGTTTAGAGGACTAACAATAAATGAATGGGTGGCCAGACAGACTGGTGATGGGGCTCAGGGCATGCCGCCCCCAAAGCATGGCACAGGGACATCTTAACCTGAGCGTTTGGAAAAATGGCAGACACAGGAAAGCCACTCTGACCCCATCCCCTGTCTTCCTGAAACAGGCCCCAAGTCTCGTACCGGGGGGAACAAGGACATTCTTATCACCAGAGACAGGGGACTTACGGCCAAGAAATCTGTATAAACCAACCTTGTTAAAGGAACCTTTATCTTCCTAGATACTTCTTCACCGTTCCCTGCCCCAGCCCACACCCCTTTGTTCTGTGAGTTCTTTACACATTTGCTTCTTTTTTAAGTGTGTATTTATCTTTGAGGAGGGGGAGGGGCAGAGAGAAAGGGAGTCAGAGGATCGAAACCAGGCTCTGTGCTGGAGACACCGGCCCCCTTTCCACCGACGCGGGTCGAACCCACGAACCTCGAGACCCTGAGCCGAGGTCAGACACTCAACCGACTGAGCCCCCAGGCGTCCGGCTCACACATTCGCGTCTTTGTGTGAAAGGCATGAAAGCTTCCTGCTCTCCTCACTTCTTTAGGCCCGCCTTCTCTTGCGAAGGTTTATAGACGTGTAAAAGTTCGATAAAATGGACATGCGTTTCTCTGGTTAATCTTGTCAGTGTGCTTTTCAGACCCGGCGGGTGACCCTAAGAGGGTTGAGGAAAACTCTTTCCTCACCTACACTGGCCACTCCCTCCCTTTCTCTGAATAATTAACATAGTAACACAGGTAATAATGTGACACATTTTCAGACCTCACTAACCCCTGAGTCAGGCACTATTATGATCCAGCTTTCTACATGAGGAAACTGAGTCACAGTGAGGTTAGAAGACTGCCCTCTTACACAGCCAGTCACGGGGTGCAAGAGGGCTTGGACCAAGGCTTGCTGGCTCTAGGGCTGTTTGGGAGGGAGGCTGGGAGAGCTGGAATTTCCAGGCTGTTCTGGAGACTCATCGGACTGGCCTGAGGCAGGGGCCCCTGCATGTATGGCCGGCTAAGGCCTAGTTTGGGCCAACAGGAGACCGTGAGCTCTCCGGGACAAGGAGGGCTTATCTCTGGCTCCCTCATCTGGAAGGCTCAGCTTTGGGTAAACAAGAAATACAGGATTTGGGAACTAGACAAGTGGCTTCAGCCCTTAACCAGCTGGAGACCGGAAGCAAGAGGAATCTGCTTCCTGGGATGGACAGTTTCCAGAACGGCAGAGACTAGAGACTAAAAAAATACAACAGAGTATTTCCAAGTCTCCACGGAAGGTGGTCTTTTTGAAAGAACACGGTGTTGAGAAGATCTGGTTGAAAGTCCCATTCCCTCAGTGTGGCCCGTCTGGCCTTTCCCTGAACCTGATCTTCCTGCCATCGCCCCCTCCCGGGCAGTAGCAGCTCTAGCCCCAAGCTCAGATCCCAAACCTTGGAATCGTGGACTCTGCTTTTTCTCTTCCATCCAGTGACTCCTGCTCCTCTGCCGTCAAAACATGCCCCTGAGCACCCTTGGGGAAAGGCAGTCTCTTGCACGATTTCTTTTTTTAGTGTTTATTTTACTTTTGAGAGAGAGAGACAGAGTGTGAGTGGGGAGGAGCAGAGAGAGAAAGGGAGACATAGATTCTGAAGCAGGTTCCAGGCTCCAAGCTGTCAGCACAGAACCTGACGCGGGACTTGAACCCATGAACCGCGAGACCATGACCTGAGCCAAGGTCCGGCACTCAGCCAACTGAGGCACCCTGGTAACAGTGGGCCCCAAGGCTAGAACGCTTCCTTACCAAGAGATAGAGCCCACGCAGCCTGTGCTGACCTTGTCACCGTGGGTGGGAATCGCTCTCCCGGTTTCAGGCCCACGGCTTGCTCTGTTGTTCTGCTTAAGCATGCATGCCATAGGGCACCCAGCCAAGCCCACTGCTAGATCTGACCTCTGAGGGAGGGAGCGTCCTGCCACCATGGCAGGGGGGCCAGGAGAGTGAGCCACTTGTCCCGAGTCAGTTACTGGCAGAGGCTGCTGGCCACGGGGGACTGATGTCCACAACCCAAGCCGACCTTGCTGCTTCTTCCCGGCGTGGGTAGAGCGTGGTCCATGCAGTGCTTGACTGGATCGCCTTCCGTGATGCCTCTGGTCGCAGGGGTCTGATGTCCTCCCCTGGCACTGATCACTGGGGCATGGTGTGCTGCTCAACCTGGCCACTTGTCACCACCCCCACCCCCACCCCCTGGTCCAAGCCACCAACATTGTCCTTTTAGAGTGTAAGTCACATCGTGTCTTGTTCTGCCCAAAGCCCTCCAGCAGCCCCCGTCTCACTCAGAAAAAGCCAAAGTCCAGGGCACCTGTGTGGCTCAGTCCGTTGAGTGTCCGACTCCGGCTCAGGCCATAAACTCACGGTTTGTGGGTTTGAGCCCCACATCGGGCTCTGTGCTGACAGCTCAGAGCCTGGAGCCTGCTTCAGATTCTGTGTCTCCCTCTTTCCCTGCCCCCTCTCCCACTCTCTCAAAACTAAAATAAACATTAAGGAAAAAAAGGCCGAAGTCCTCAAAATGACCTATTAGTCTTTGCCAGCTACTCTCTGCTGTCTTTCTGGCTCGTTCCTTCCACTCTCCCTTGGCTCCAGGCCCTCCGCCTCCTACACACCTACTCGGGCCTTCCTATGAGCGGTTCCCCTCCTGGAACCTTCTGCCGAATGCAATCTCCTGGCACTTGGGGCTTCTCCTCCCCGCTCATTCTGGCATCCCCAACATCTAGAAGACTCCCAGTTCCCATTGGCTTTTGTCGAATGGGTGTTAGAATATCAGTTTTGAGACAGGCTGCGTGGAAAGGCGGCACCCCGCTGGTGGCCCTCACTGTCTCTGGACCCTTGATGGCACTCTTCTTGCAGGACAGTCTTCCGCTCCTGGGGCTGCTTGGTCTGCGTGGTCAGGGAGCCAGAGTAGCTTGGAAGGGTAAGTCCCTGTCCCCCACCCCCAGAGCAGCCCTTGGCCAGTGACCAGAAAGCCCAGCTCTCCTGCTTTGCACCAAGTCACACACTGCATTCAGGGTCTACCTCTGGGGACCCCTACCTAAGAGAGGTGCCTTCCTCTACCCCCCATAAAGATCCGCTCAGACTTGAGGGGTCTCTGAATATACTGTCGCCTCTGCTCGACACAGGCTTTTTCAGCTGTCCCTCCCCCCCACTGCATCCCCCTCAACTTTTTTTTTTTTAATGTCTTTTATTTATTTTTTAGGAGAT
>NC_043707.1:133402737-133455116 GCF_006229205.1 Suricata suricatta
CCCCCCCCCCCCCCCCGCTTTCATTCCCTTTGGAAATCTGACATATTTGCAACATACACACAGGAGCATGCCCAGTGCAAGCGGGCCGTGGGCCAGGAACTGGGAGAAACAGAATTGGAACTCAGGTTCTAGTCCCATTCCTCGAAGGCCACACCCCTCCCCAACCCAAGGCCACCTCAACCATGAACTTGAGGGGAGTTTCCTTCTAGTCCACTCTTTCATATTTCACCACATGCACCCTCATGAATGACATACGGTATTCCTTGGAGGTTTTTAAATGCATGTTAACACTCTCCCATCACACCACCATTCTGCAATCTGTTTTGCTCACAACGGGGGGACCAGTGTCCATAGAAACAGGTCTGGGGCACCTGGGTGGCTCAGAGTGCCCGACTTTTTTTTTTTTTTAACAATTTAAAAATATTTATTTTTGAGAGAGAGAGAGAGAGACAGATGGTGAGCAGGGGAGGGGCTGAAAGAGGGAGACACAGAATCCAAAGCAGCATCATGATCTTGCAGTTTGAGACTGAGATCCACGATGGGCTCTGTCTGCACTGACGGCAAGGAGCCGGCCTGGGACTCACTCACTCTCGCTGCCCCTCCCCCGCCTGCACTCTCACGCTCATAAAATACATAAACTTAAAAAGAAACAAAGAAATGTTTATTCGTTTGAACTGCTGAACCGTATCCACAGAACGAATGTACCCTGGATTATCTATCCGTCCCCTTCTGCCAGTGAAGCTATTCCCAGTTTTCCTACGGCTGCAGCCGCTCACCATCCCTCGGTCCAGAGCACAAGTTCATTCCCAGAGGTTCCCTTTGGGGCTCTTGCCTCCTGACAGCGGACTCCTAACGTCTGTTCCCTGCGAGCAGGCACCAGGCTTCAGCCCCAGGCCCTTGCTGCCCCTTTGGACAGATGGACAGAGGAGGATGGTGGGGTTGTGCACTAGGCCTTGATCTCTTGGTGCCGGGAACAAGTCAGGGTGGCCTGGGGAAGCCCAGGCACGTGAGGCCCAGAGAGCAACACTCAGTCCGCTCGGAGTGGAGTCGGACCCTGGCCAGGGGGTGCTTGGGGCTTCTGAACATGTCTTGGTCCTGATCAGCCCTGGCACCCAGAGATGGGGTTTGCCAAGAAGATGTCACCCTTTGCCTAATGACCCAACGACGTCATCACAGGCTCAAGGACCCAACGCTGCTGTCACCCTGGGAGCTTTCCAAGGGCCAGGCACTGCCCTCTGTGTAGCATCCCGTCTGGGCAGCCATCAGCCCTTTCCCAGAAGACACTGAGGTCAGAGACCTTAAGTTGCTCAAAGGCACGTAGCCAGGAAGTGGCAGAGAGAGATTCAAACTGACACCCGAGTCACCTGATTCAGAGACACAGATGCCCGTCGGCCCCACCAAAGAGGGCCCTCCTCTGGCCAGGCCTTGGCTGGGCCAAAGCTGGGTGCGGGCAGGCCCAGCTGGTCACGAGCCCAGGCTCCCTCCTGCCACAACAGAACGCGCAGCTAAGCCCAGGTGCCCTGGGGATTCAAAGGAGACCTCTTCTCAGGAACAACAGGTCTGGGACCCAGCCCGGCTGGGAGATTAAATGTGGCTCAAGACACACCCAGCTACAGGTTCCCTAACCTTTAATGCCACCGCTCTGGGAAGGGCAGCTGGAGGCTGGGGAGGGTCTCGGGTGCTGCCCACGCCTCCTACCTCCGGCCCCAAGGTCCCCAAGCACTGAGTTACAGGCAGTGAGCAGCACGGGGACCTCACTCTCACACTGCACCGCTCCCAGGGCTGAGGGCTGAGCACGACCTATAGCTCTCTCAGCTTCTGCCGGGTGGGATCAACAAACCGTGGCTAAGCCTGGGGCTGCGCGAGCGGGTGAGGAAAGAGACCAGGCACCCAGCCTTGGGCCAGTGAGCTATCCTGCAGGGAGAGGAGGCCTCAGGGAGTCTGGGACAGGTATGCGTGGGGCCCCTGGCCACTCAGGACGCCTGATCCAGGCAACCCCTGAGATGAGGAACAGGAGAACACAGTCCAAGAGGGGGGCGGTCAGAAATGTCTCTAGAACACCATCCAAGGCACAAGGAAGGCCATACAGCCTGAGCCACCTCCGCGGTCTGTTACGCTGGCCCCGGGCCCGGCTTCAGTATCCTTGTGGGCCGTGAACCCTGTTCTCTGAGCCTCCAAAAGGGTCTGTGGGCGCCTCTGGTGAGTCAATCGTCTGGTAGTCACTGCGCTCCTGTGACGGTCCAAGGAAACCTAGGGGCGGAGGACATGGGGGTGGGGGAGAAAAAATGAAGGGTGAGGGCTCAAGACATTCTACTGAGTCCACACCAAGACCCACACACCGCCACCAGGAGGGGTGAAGGTGGCAGCACCGTCCCCCCCAGCTTTCAGCACATGGGCAGCCAAGCCTCCCGTAACCGTACAGAGCAGGCATTTTGTTGCCCCCACTTTACAGATGGGGAAACAGGGTCAAAGAGATGAAGTGACCTGCCTGCGAGCAGGGAGCTTGAAGCGGGGGGACACTGAGAGTCAAGCCGAGGCAGTGCGAGCCCAAAGCCAGTGCTCTGGGCCACCGCGCTGGGCCCTTCCCCGAGCAGTGTGCGCTTAGCCACCTGAGCAGAGGGTGCCCAGCCCTGGGCCACAGGCTCCTCTCCGAGGCAGAGCGGACACCGTGTTACTGTATCCAGAAGGCCCAGAGCTGGCACAGCCGAAGAGCCCAGAGTGCTGGGCTGAAGGTGCCAGGTAGGTGAGAGGGCTCTAGGTGCCCATGCCCTCACTCCCTGCCTTGCACATTTGTCCCCTGGTCCCAAGCAAGTCCCAAGGGCTGCGGGCGCACCAGCTCCCTCTTCTGTCTAATGAGAGGAATGTTACTGGCTCCCCCCCATCCAAGTCCAGGGTAGTGCTGAGGTCAGCCAGGGGGAGGCCACAGGCCACTCTTGCGCAGGGACAGGCCACTCCTGGGCAGGTCAGGGGCCCCTCTGGGCCTCTCTTCTTGAGAGGGAACTGTGCAAGACCACCCCCCACCCTCTCTGCACTTGTCTGAGAGAGAGAGAAAGGAGATGAGAGGTCAGAGAGAAGAGGAAAATGGCCTGGCCACCGTGAGAAGAGGTACAGCTCAAAGACGGTGTTAGAGGGGCGGTGGTGGGCCAGGCGGGGGTGACAGGGATGCCAGCAGGGAGAGCACCCATGGCTCGGCCGAGGCTCCCATGGCCCATGCCCTCAGCGCCTTCTCCCTTGGCCGTCCATACCCCACATGGAGGGAGGGGAGGCTCTAGGGGTGGGGCTGGGTGCTGCCACCCGCCCGGAGCTGCCTCGGAACTGGGGCGCACCCAGCTGCATCTGTGCTCAAGCTAAGAGGGGGGTCTGGTTGCTGCCCCCCACTCTGCCCGCAGCCTGCCACTGGGGAAAGCTCCCAGCACGCCAGGATGGGAGCACTGGGCTCCTGCAGCAGAACCTTCTAGCCTGGGGGTCGGTGTCCACACCACACCCCTCCCTGCACCTCGAGCCCTGCCCCCAGGGCAAGGTTGGCTCACTGGGGGAGGGGCTGTGGGTCAGGCTAGGCAGGTTCGGGGACACAGGGATGGCCCTGCCAGCACCTGGGCTGGGGAGAGGACGGCAGGGGAGCTGGCCGCAGGCGGTGGCCTCACCAATATGGAGCAGGCGCTCACCCCCGCGCTGTCGGTACATCTGGTAGACGAAGCAGCAGGACAAGGGCTTGAACAGCAGGCTGAGGATGGCCATGCCGGCCCCGAAGCGCTCCGTGTCCGAGAAGCCGGTCCGCTGGTAGAAGATGCTGATGTGGACGATGTCCAGGAAGATGGTGGCCGCCAGCCCACCCAGAAACTGCGAGACAGACCAGGCGCAGGGCCGTGGTGACCATGGGTCACCAGGGCTTATGACCACACTGACACCCTATCATGCTCTCACGGCCCGCACATGCACTACACCAGCCCAGAGCTCTGTCTGGGCCCTCCTGTGTCCTTAGGCTTTGCTGGGAAACACGTCAACAAGCAGGCAGGCCCCTGTGGGTGAGATGTCCGACCAAGGACTGCAGCACTGGGCACGGGGACATGGGGACCCGGTCTGCACCTAGCCTGTGGCTCCACCAGAGCCCCACCCCCCACCTGTCACCCTCGAGGCCATGATGGGGCACAAGGGTTGGCTCCAGACCTCCGAGACAGAATGAGTTCACCCAATCCGTCTCCAGCACCAGGGGAATCCTTTCTCGGTCATCCTGACAGGCAGGTGCTGGAGCGCTCACCGCCCCTCGGGGTATAGTGGGTATCGGGCTCCCCCGTGACAGAGTTCAGCAGGGCCGTGTCCACTGTGACCTCAGGAAATAGAGGGGCTCCCTCTGCATGGGTGTCCCAGACACAGCCCTCCCTACCGAGCCTAGAGGTGGGTTACGGGGCACATGCTCTAGTGCGTCGGGCAGCGGCCAGTCTGGGGCACTTGGGGGGACCCCACCCGTGCCTCTCTCCAGGAAGCCAGCGAGCAGACTCGGGTCTCCCTGAGCCAGGCAGGCCGAGCAAGCAGGCCAGGCTAGTGAAGATGCATGTGGGCTAGTAACCTGGGCGGGCTTATTCACAAGGCTTCAGAAAATCGCGGGGGGGGGGCTTGGGGGAGCTCAGTAGGTGAAGTGTCTGACTTGGGCTCAGGTCATGATCTCACGGTCTGTGAGTTTGAGCCCCGAGTTGGGCTCCATGCTGACAGCTCAGAACCTAGAGCCTGGAGCCTGTCTTCAGATTCTGTGTCTCCCTCGCTCTCTGCCCCTCCCCCATTCACATTCTGTGTGTCTCTCTCTCTCTCAAAAATAAACATTAAAAAAAATTTTTTTAATAAGTAAAGAAAATGGAAAATGGGGGCCTAAGGAAAAGAAAAGATTGGGATGAGTGAGGCAGAGACCGTGGGGGCCACACACCCTGAAGCCAGTCCTCTCCTCCCCACCCCCCCACCCCTCCCCACCCCCACCTCACCAGACTGATGGCGTCGATGGAGTCCCGCTGAGCAACGGCCCACACGCCCAAGGCCAGGATGGTGAAGTTGGCCCAGGGATAGGGGCCCCCGAACGCTATGCAGCCCCTGTGAGAAAAGGCACCGGAGTCACATGAGGTGACCGCCCGTTCCCGCTCCTGGGCCTCAGGGTGCCTCCCCAGCTGTGCACAAGCAGATCCCTGTGGATTTACGTCCCGAAGGGATCCCGAATCTGGCCACAATCCTGAATCCAGCCACATTCCTCCAGCAGCTCCCAAACACCACCATCTCCTGCTGGGATTTATCTCCGTGGCCTCTGCCCACTGCTCTCTAACTTCCATTCCTGCCCTTCCAGGGGCGACGATGTCGCTCTTCTGCTAAGAATTCTCCAGCAGTTTCTCGTCCCACTCCCAGTAAAACACAGACTCTTCCCATGGCCTAAGGATCTGGCCCATGACAGACTCCCTTACGGCCCAGGCTGTGCTGTGTCCTCTACCCTGAACTTGGCCCTGTTGTGTTACTTTAGTCTCAGCCCACATGTTACCTCTGAGACCTCTCCCTGACCACCTAATTTTAAATACCACCTTGTCACTTACTAACACAATGCCCGCCCTATCTTACGTTCTGGGCTTTTGCTACCAACTACCAATGAATGTGTTTACCTATCTGTCAACCCCATAAAACTATCGATTAGCACAGAGTCCCTGCTAGTGACTGGCATCCCAGTGGTGGATGCTTTAAATGAACTCACTTATGTGCATCCATGTTCACAATTCTAGAAAGGAAGCACAAATTATCTTCCTCATTTTAAAGATGATGGAAGTGAGGCACAGAGAGATCAGGTTACGTGCCAAAGGCCACACAGCTTCTAAGTGGTGGAGCCGGGATTTGAACTCAGACAGCCTGGCCCCAGAGGCTGTGCTCTTACCCTCCGGATTCACTGGCCCTCGGCCGCCCCAGCATGCAGCGGGGCGCCTCATAAACATATGACACTGAGGTGTACCATTCAGAAAACACGCACTAAGTATAGAGGGTGTTCAGGCTTGACAGTCTTTGAATAGATCACCTGACTTTTTGGGTTTTAAGAGGCTAGTGCTGGGGCCCCAGCCCAGACCCACCAACTCGGAATCTTGGCGAGTGTGACTGAGAAAAGCTGTGTTTTGACCTTGCCTTCCGAGGTCATTAACTATGACTTTCATTGTTTGCACTATTCACCACCATTTACATGGGCAATATACCTTGAAGTCTGCAAAATCCACACAGACGCTCAACCGTTTCCAGTCCTGGTTTGGCAGAGAAATCTCCCCAGCAGCTCAACCGTCTATTGTATCCAAAAAATCAACCTGCCATCTCCGAGCCTCCCTTTGTGGCCCCAGGGATTGTGGGATGAGCACTAGCCAGGCGTCCCGCCCCCTCCCAGCTCCTGAGGGATGTGTCGTCATGTACCCATTTTACAGATGGAAAGCAAGGCCCCAAGAGGTGGGCCACTTGCCTAAGGTAACCCAGCTGGCCGATGGCTAAGCCAGGACCTGCCAAGTTCCACCTAAATCCTGAGTCTGCCATCCCTGGGCAGGAGTGTGACAGAAGGGGCCATCTCTAAGCAAGTGACCACCCTGTGTCTCAGCTCATAGAACATCCACCTGCTTGCTGAGCCACTGAGCTAACCCACAGGCGGCACTCAGCCCAGCGGCTGGCCCCCAGACACCCTCAATGAATGTTAGTGCTTATTATCGTTTCTAAAGCCCTGCTTTCACCTTCCAGTGATCTTACCAGGGAAGAAGGGGAGTCAGTAATACTGTCATTTTGCAGACGAGAAAATGACTCAGGGGATCTGAGTTTCCTCTGGAAACTGCCTGCCCCTCACACATTCTTGGGACACGGGGAGCTGGCCGAGGACGTTCTGGACTGAGGTGCTATTTGGTTTTGGAACTGGCCAGGAGACATGTGGACAAGACCCTGGTGATATGTGCAGCCAGATCCCGGGAGACATGGGGACCCAGAGCCAGGACACCTGTGGAGTCACTCACCAGGTCGTCAGCAGCCAGTGAACCAGGAGGATCGTCTGCAGCACAAAACAGGGGAGAGGGAAAGAAAAGATCTATGAATGTGACCACCATATGGTGGGGGTGGGGGCGTGGGGGGATTGCTTTTGCAGCCAGAAATCACGAGAAGCCCATCTGGCACCTAAGAGGGCTTCACAAATATCTGTGGATAAAAAACACCAGCAACAGTGAGGTGAGTGAGCCAGGGGTGAAGAAGGAAGAGGGTAGGCGGGGCCAGGGGGGCTGTCTGTCTCTCCACCCTACTCCCAGGGGGCAGGAGGGGAAGGGCAAGGGGAGATGGGGGTGGGGTGGGGACATAGGCCTTGAGGGCCTCAGCAAGGAACAGGGATTTCATCCTAAGTGCATGGAGAGAAGCTCTGCAAGGCAGCAATTTGCTATAAGAAAAAAAATCCCTCTGGCTTTTTTTCTAGATTTCTGCACGAGTCCACCCCTCTTATCACCCCATAGGTCCTTAAAATCATAGCCCCCTTTAATGGAACTGGTCTCTACTCCTGGTAACCAAAAGGGCCCTGCTTGGAAAGCAGAGGGGAGGAGGAGGGAGCAGACGCTTTGGGGAGGGCAGGGCGGCAGTAAGCTGGAGATTCCAAAGGAAGAAGGCGCTAGCTTGAGGGGTGCTAAGGGGTGAGCAGGGACCCGCTGGGCAAAGGGGAGGAGAGAAAGGTGTATGTGACAACAGGAATGTGGAGGCAGGAGGGGGAGGAGGGAGTGGCGCTGAACACACGGCCTGGGGGTGGGGGGACAGGAGCCCCAAGTCAGGAGCTTCAATGGGGTCCCAGTGGTGGGTGGGGGACCCTGGAGTCACTCAAGGGATTGGCAGGGGTCAAGCCGGGAGAGGAGATGCCAAGAGCATGGGGTGGGGACAGCAAGGGCAGGCAGAGCAAGGGTGTGTAGTGAACCACCTGGCTACTGGACTGGAGAAGGGGCAGAATGGGGGGGGGCACCTGCAGGAAAGAACCCTGGCTGGGGAGGGAGAAGCCCTTCGAGAAGAGTTACCATTTACTGTGCACGTACTCTGTGCCAAAAGCCTTCCACAACCTTTTTGGGGCCTCACAACAGCATCTGGAACAGACACTAAGCTCATTCCCATTTTGGGGTCCCTGACTGGCTCAGTTGGGGGAGCAAATGACTCTTGATCTCACAGTCATGAGTTCAAGTCCCTTGTTGGGTGTAGAGATTCCTCAAAAAAATAATATCTTAAACAAAAAAGATCATTCCCATTTTACAGACAGGAAAAACTAGGCTCCGAGGAAAAGTAAGTTGATCTGGATTCCATAGACGGCAAGTGGTAAAACGTGAGTTCAGCTGCAAGTCTGCCTCCAGTGCGCCAACTTTGTAGCGGGGGCCGGGCTTTCAGCGCAGAGGACGCGTTTGAACCTCGGACAAGCATGGACGTTTTCTGCGCACGAGGGAGGTGAAATCCAGAGCAGACGGCTGGCATGTTGCGCTTTCATTCCTAGTGCCCAGCGCAAGTGAACCTAAAAAGCTCAGGCGCCATGGCCCCAAAGCAGCTCACAGACTCAGAGACTAACTCTCTTTAGAGACAGATGCTCCTGGCTTCATGGCGGTCCCAGGACTCTGAGAAAGCCAAGTCCGGACCCTATGGAAGACTGGTCCTAGAAGGAATCTTTGTGGGGCGCCTGGCTGGCTCAGTTGGAAGAACATCTGATTCTTGGGGTTGTGAGTTCTAGCATCTGAACTCTCAGGGTTGTGAGTTCAAGCCCCACACTGGGTGTAGATATTACTTAAATAAATTTAAAAAAAAAGGAACCTTTGCAGTTGGCTACCTTTGTTTACTACTGAGCACTTCCTAAGTGTTGGACCCCATACTAAGTACTTTCTGTATGTGAATGCACTTGATCCTTACAATCCACGGAGGTGTCATTTATAGTTGAGAAAACTGTGGCTCCCTGTGTCGTTGGGACTGCCACGCCTCACTGGGCCTGGGCGGGTGTGCTCCTCCCATTACCAAGATGGGGAAACTGAGGCAGAGAAGTCTTAGTCTAACATGGGTTTCTTTCTTCTTCTTTTTTTTTTTTTTGGTAATGTATATTTTTGAAAGACAGAGTTGGAGCGTGAGCACAGGAGGGGCAGAGAGAGAGGGAGACACAGAATCCAAAGCAGGCTCCAGGCTCTGAGCTGTCAGCACAGCGGGCACGTGGGGCTCGAACTCATAGGCTGTGAGATCACGACCTGAGCCCAAGTCGGACTCTTAACGGCCTGAGCCACCCAGGTGCCGGTTCCTTTTTTTTGTTTTGTTTTGTTTTGTTTATTTATTTTGAGAGGGGGAGGGGCAGAGAGAGAGAGGGAATCCCAAGCAGGGTCTGTGCTGTCAGTGCAGAGCCCGATGCAGGGCATAATGTAGGGGAACAGGAGAAAATGGGGGATCTCACGAACCATGAGGTCATGATCTGAGCCGAAACCAAGAGTCAGTCGCTTAACCGACGGAGCCACCGGGGCGCCACCACCACAGGTTTTTTCCCCGGAGGCTTAAGGATGCGGTCTAATAGCGCTAAGTTTCTCAGACATTTATCCTTGAACCCAGCATCCCTGGCACTTGCTAGGCACCCACCCTGAGCACCCAACGGTGAACAGAGCAGCTGTGGATCTGTGCTACCCACCCCCCGCCCCCGAACTCATATGTGGTGGGGGACACTTGCTGATCAGATCATCACCTCCAGTGAGACCCTCTTCCTGAAGGCGGGTGATAGCAAAGGAAAAGGAGCCTCATTCTATAAGAGGTGGGGTGAGGGCCGTGGGGTGGTTAGGAGGCTTCTCTGAGGGAGCGACTCTTAAGCAGGGGATTAACTAGGGGCAGAGATCAAAGAAGAACCTTTGAGCAGAAGGGAGCACCTGCAATGGTTCCGTGACACAAGGGAGCATGGAACATTCTGGAAACTGAAAAGAAGCCAATGCAGTTGGACAGGAGAGCGGAGGACGGACTGGAAGCAAGGGGGGCGGGGGGAGGCAGGGCTGGGCCTGGGAGGTGTGGGAAAGAATTCTCATCTTTATCACAAGAGCCAACCACCACTACCCGGTATCTCTTAGCAGGAAACCCTACCCGCAAGAGGGGAGAAGTCCCGCCTCAAAGGCCACAGCACGTGACCAGCCGCCAGGATCCTGGTGTCCGGCTTTTACGCTAAGAGAAGACACTGAGAGCACAGGGGAGGCAGCTCACATCACCACCTTCCTCCTGGAAATCAACCCCTGAGCCTCCCACACCCTTGGCTTCTATTCCAGAAACCGTCTTATTAATTTCCAAGACCACACACACAACAGGTCTTGAACCCACAGGTGCTTCCTGGCCCTGCAGAGCTGTGCCGGATTAAGGCGAGATGAGAAACAGACCCCCAGGGTGCCAGGTGATACGCAAACCAGTGGGGAAATCGCTCTGTGTCGCCTGTGAGATACGGATTTTTCCTGGAACCGGAAAGACCTGTAATAGGCAGAGAGCGCCTGCCTACCGTCCAAAACAGTGCCATCTGTTTGGGGAAGAAGAGAGTGCAACCTGGAAATACTGAGGATCCTTAAAGACGTACTGCATCCCCATTGTGTGATATCACTTTTGTTTTATAAATATTTAAGAATTGTAGCACCTTTTGATCATGTCTCTTAAGCCCCTGGGAAAAGGAACCCACACAAGACGAAGCCTCAGTTTCCCATCTTTGTAAAGAGGGGGCACACCCTAGGCACACACAGCCGAGAGCTCAGGAGAGCTCCAACCAGAAACTGAGCCAAGTGGGCCCTGCCCTTCCACACCGGAGGGAACAGTGACTCACCCCCTCCAGCTGTTGGGGGAGGTTTCTGGTAACCAAGGGGCACTCAGGTACTTCCTGAGACTGGGGGCGGGGGGCTGGGCTTTGAGAATGTGCCTGGGCAGCCTTTCTCGGCTGGAGAGGAGAGAGAGAGACTGAGCTCCTGGACTTTTCATACAGTGCTCGGCACAGGGGGGCTGCCTGGCTCTTCCCCAGATAGCACCCAATGTGTCAGAGGCCTGGGGAGGGGAGGGCCAATGGGCCACGGCAGCCAGGGCCAGAGGATGTTGGATTGGAGACCTGGGTTCTGATCCAGGGGCCAGGTCCCTTTGTGTCTGTGCCCCAGGGTCCTTCTCTGTGAAATGGAGGCAATACCTATGTGCCCATATGTCCCGGCGGGGTGCCTGGACTACAGAGAGGCAGTATCCATAGTCATGCGTCACTATCCCCATGAACAGGCATCTTGTAACAGCGTCAATAACACAATTCCTGTCACTGATGAGCACCTGCCTGCCATGTGCCTACACCGCCCTGAACCCTTGGCCTGTGTCATCCTTGCAACCGGATGGGGAAGTGTATTTAATGCTCTTTTACTTACGAAGAAACTGAGGCAGTGAGAGATTAGGTCATTGGCCCAAACTGTAACACTTATAAACAAGAGAACTCAGATGCAACTCTCCGAATTGGCCTGTCCGGTCTGAGGTTTTCTGCTACTAAAAATGTAACGCGCCACCAACTTCTGGACGCCTGGAACCTCCTCTTATCACCCCAGAAGAGGGTTTGTTTTTATCTTCTTTTTACAGTGAGGAAACATACTCAGAGAGGTTAGGAAACCTGCTCAAAGTCACACAGCTAATAAGTAGCAAAGGCTATGCTACCCTGTCGGGATCTGGAGGAGCAAGGGACGGGTGTATGGGAATGAGGTTTAAGCAGAAGGGAAGGCTAAGGGGAAAGGAAGGGGTTATGTGGACCATGGCTTAGATCCTTTGTTTGCCGCTAGAGGGCCCGTGGGCGAATGGGGTGGGGGGTGGGGGAGACTCCTAGGTCAACATAGTTCTATGAGTCCTGTGTAAACATTCAGCAGCCTGTTATGTGAGGCAATAGGCTCCCCCAGAGCAGCTGAGGCTGAGGGTCCTGGGTCAGAAGACCATAGCGGGGACGCAGAGTCAGACAGTGGCTAACCGCCCAGGCAATGAAGCCAAGTATGTGGATTTGATCCTGGCTCCACCAGGCAGAAGCTGTGTGATCTCGGGCAAGTCACCTGGTCTCTCGGATCTGCTGTTTGCTCATCTGTAAAGTAGGGACACTAATGCCTGGGCCATAGCATTATCACGTGGATCTAGTGGCACAGAGAGGTAGCGATGTACATGACACAACACAGGACACCCAACACAGTGCCTACAAGACAGTCAGCCCTCAGGACCCGCCATCGCCATTACTAGCATCAGGGTCGGCTTCCTCAGTTTTAACCCCAACGCTGCTACTCCCTGGAGACTTCTCTGAAAGGTCTTTTCTCCCAGCCCTCAGGAACCCAAGTCCACTCTAAGCTTGTCACGATGTCATTTCTGCAGCTCAGGGCTTGCCTTGAGGATGGGGCTTGGTTAGGGACTGCCCTTGGTTTAAAGGGCCTGGGACAGCTGTTTCTTTCACCTGTCACCACTGACCACTCTGGCTGGGCTGGGCACAAGTAGGCATCCAACCAGTTGCCAAGAAATGGATGAAATGAGGGAGTGCAGGGCCACCGGGGTGCATTTTCCCAGCTCCCCTGGGTTCCTGATCTCAGAACATCCCACTTAGGTGTCACCAGGCAAGAAGTCAACAGCGCTCTCCATAGGGTGGCAGATTTAACAAGAACACCCAGTTAATTCTGAAGTCAGTTAATAAACTGTGTTAGCACGCCCCAAACACTGACTGATACTCATGCTCAAAAGTCACTCATTGTTGGGGCGCCTGGGTGGCTCAGTCGGTTAAGCGTCTGACCTCAGCTCAGGTCATGATCTCATGGCTGGTGGGTTCGAGCCCCACATAGGGCTCTGTGCTGACAGCTCAGAGCCTGGTGCCTGCTTCAGAGTCTGTGTCTCCCTCTCTTTCTGACCCTCCCCTGCTCGCACTGTCTTTCTCTATCTCTCAAAAATAAATAAAAAAACATTAAAAAAAAGTCACTCATTGTTGAACTGAAATGCAAATTCAACTGGATGTCCTGTATGTTACCTGACAAACCCTAGCCCCTTGGAGCCTCCGAGAACTTACTTATCTCTCATTGGTAGCATCAGAGACCTTTGGAAACATGGGGTCTGGTTCCCAAGACAAGGGAAGGACCAGCCATTTCACTCCGGGGCACCGAATGCCAGGACATACCTGCGGGTGCATGTGGCCTGTCAGGCACCTAAAGTTGCTCAGAAACAAAAGAAACCCCAAAGAGTCTCAGCCTTCCCGGCAGATGGAAACCAGCAAGGCAGAAGTCAGCCCTAACTGGCGGCCAGGGATAAGAACATGGCTTTGAAGTCTGACCCCAGTTGGTTCAATGCCTAACTCCACCACTAGATCCCCGTGGGACCTCGGTTTGTCACTTATCTGACCTCAGCCGCAGTTTGCCCATCTGTAAAAGGGTGACAATATCGGCTTTCTCAGAAGGTGGCTGTGACCAAGTAAACAACCACAGCCGCTCCAGGAAGAAGCAGGGTTCCCCGCTATCTTGGTTCCTGCAGCTCTGTCCGTCACCGGTTCCCTCGTAGTAATTATTTCAGGCAAATCTCTCATCAGAGAGAAGGCAGCCGACACTGAGTCACACTGCCGGGCACACAGGGAATACTGACACCAATAAACCCCAGCTGCCCTCTGCGAGCCTCTTTGGCTGAAAGTTTCAGGGAGGGAAATGGGATTAAGGAAAATCAGCCTACGTGAAGTCCTAACACAGTCCCTAACAACCCACACACGGATTATGTGTTGTCTTGTGGGGACACCACGCGTGCTAAGTGCTTTGTCACTGGTGAGTCAAAGGCCATTCGTGGGTATAGATGGCCTCAAGGAGGAGGGCACCCAGACCCAAAATGGCAGGTCTGGCCCAAGGCTCACACCTTCCTGCCCAAAGCTAAAGGTCCCGGCCCCTCTGTCGCAAACTCAGCGCCGAAGCAGGGCCCGCCGGCGGTGGGCGGGGCGAAAACGAAGAAGCCGCTGGCATCTCGAGCGGCCGCAGGAAATGAAGCCACCCCAGAAAGGCTCTCGGCGTTCTCCTAAGAGTACCCGGTTGGGGTTTTCTGCATTTAAGTAACTTCTATTGGAGTTCCTATTTCTTACGAAATAAGGACGCTGGGTTGATCAACTGCGGAAAAAGCACTTGTCTGGAATTTCGGATTTTTTTTAACCCGATTAAGCCAACAAAGGGGCAGGGCGGTGCTCGGCGTGCAGGTGAAAGGTCTACCCCCCTCCCTCTGGCAAAAGGCAGGCGTCCAGCCGCAGACACACAAACCCCCTCGGGCTCTCGGAGCCGCCCCCAGCCCGCGCCTCCCGCCCTCTCCGGGGGGAGTCTGGGCTCCGAGGCCGAACCGATCCTCCGGCGCCCGGCGCTCGCGGCTGGAGGCGCCGACTCCGGAAGGGGGAAGGGGAGGCCCCTTCCCGCCCCTGCCGCCTCCAGCCCCTTCGCGGTCTTCCCTGCAGGCCCTTCCTGGATCCCTTTCCTTTTCCGGTCTGCGCATCCCCTTCCCGGCTCGGGTCCACAGACTCCTAGTCCCTGCTACCCCTCTGGCCCCAAGCTCTTGATCCCCCTCACCTCTAAAAGCCTTTTTTGGGGGGGAAAAAAAAGCAAACGCCCAACACACTCTGAAGGACCCGCCCCGTCCGCACCCGCGCCCCGCCCGTCGCCACCTTCAAGTTCACAGTAGGCAGCTCCATCCCGACATAGGCGGAGGGCACCGGCGCCGCGGCCGCGGGGGCTCCTGGGCTCCGAACTCCCGAAGCAAACTTGCCTCGCCCCGCCCCGCCCGCTTCGGCCACTCCACCTCCAGCTGTGCTACGGGCCACGTGAGGCGGCCACGTGATCCACTCCCGGTTGCCAGGAGACGGCGTCGGGCGGCTCCCGCCCTCCTCCAGGTTTCCAGTTCAGGCTGCCTCCGAGGCAGTTCCCGCCGGCGGTTGGAGAATGCTGGGATTTGCTTCGCAGGGGGCGTCAGATCTCGCTTGGATCGCCTGGATCGAGGGGACGACCTGCGGCCAAACAATTTGGGGGAACGTCCTGGTGCCAAGAGCCGGTGTCTCGTCTCTGAGGGCACCGTGTTTCCTCCCTGTTTCCCAGTGTCAAAGTGGAGACATTGACAATACCCACCTCATGAGGTTTAATGGACTCGTCCATGTTGATAATGAAACAATTATTCGGACACTTTATGAAGCCTAAGGAAGACTGTTGCCATCAGGGTATCTCAATGGGGAAACGTGGAGAAGCTTCCCTCCCGGGACAGCAAGGACCGGCACAATGGGAGGCGTCAGTGGACAGAGAATACCTAGAAGGGACATCAAGAGTAGGGAGATTCTTGCTAAACTGACCCAACAGGATTCTTGTTAAAGGCAGGCCAGGACACCAAAGGTGGGGGACGGGGAACCTGATCAGATGCGGAGGGGGATCAGATATCAGGGGTGTGGACAGTCTCACTGACTGTGGGATTCTTACCAACCTGGGTCTGCAGTCCCGGCAAAGACAGGCCGGATACAGAAGGCCAGGCCTAGTCTAGAAGAGGGCTCAGAGGTGGGGGGTGGGGGGTAGTTCACAGGAACAACTAAAATCTGATCGAGGATCATGTCTTTGTCAAGGTAAAGTGCCCAGAGGCGTGCCTACCACTCAGTAAGTGAGCAGTACCTATGGGCTCTTGTTTACGGATGCAGAAGGTTATTACCACCCTCGTTGGGGCCCACTTGAGTCAGTATACCAAAACCTTTAGGAATACCTATCTGGGGGGCGCCTGGGGGGCTCAGTTGGTTAAGCGTCCGGCTTCGGCTCAGGTCATGATCTCACGGTTCGTGGGTTCGAGCCCCACGTCTGGCTCTGTGCTGACAGCTAGCTCAGAGCCTGGAGCCTGCTTCGGATTCTGTGTCTCCCACTCTCTCTGAGTCTCCCCTGCTCGCGCTGTCTGTGTCTCTCAAAAATAAATTAAAAAATTAAAAAAAGAATATCTGGCTGGACAGCAGAAAACCTACAAGACACCTATCTCCAGAAGGAAGAAGACTGGAGAAGAAAAAGATTTTATCTAAACACTGTCTGCCCCTCAACTGTAAATGGAAAGAATTGAGGAAGGAAAGGGCCGTCTTTCGTGGCACCCCCTTAGACTTTTGACTGCCCTCTCCCCACCCCAGACAGGAACATTCATTCCCCCTCCCTCCATCTCCCTCCCCACCCCGTCCTTCACCTATAACCGGAGAAAATGTTCACTTGGAGAGCACCAGCTTCCATTAGAGTCAGTTGGGGTAAGGGTTCCCTCGGGGTGCGTCTGAGTGCTTGTTCTTGTTTCCAGGAGGGACAAACCTCGGGGGGGAGGCTGCAAAACTACCTGGGATTGGGGGTGGGGGGCGGGGCGTGGGAGGGTCATGAGATCACAGCAAGACACATCCTCAGGGGCACCTGGGTGGCTCCGTTGGTGAAGCATCGTCGGACTGTTGTTTCTGGCTCAGGTCATAATCTCACCGTGTGGGATCAAGCCCCAAGTGGGACTCTGCCCTGCTTGGAATTCTCTCTCCTCCTCTCTCTGCCCCTCCCCTGCTCAGGGCACACACGCACATGCACTTTCCAAACAAAAAACATTAAAAAAAAAAAAAGATACATACTCTTTCTGGAATACAGGGAGATTTCAGGCTTCAGGGCCCACTGGCCTTATTTAATACCCTGTTTGGAGACACAGTCCTCCAGCCCAGGAAGGAGAGACTCACAAACCTGCCACGGTGACTGAGAGCTGGCAAAGGGCTACAGTTTGATTTTTCGGGATTTAGCACCCAGCAGAACAGGTGTTTGAATCCAGGCTTTGCCACTTACTGTTCGGCCTTGGGCAAGTTGCTTTGCCTCTCTGTGCTTTTTTATTTTTCATGTGTAAGAGGAAGATATTAATGGCAACTTCCTCAAAGGGCTGTTAGTGATAAATACACAAAAAGCATTTAGAATAGTGCCTGGCAGATGGTAAGCACTAAATCAGGAGGCGCTACTATTGTCATTAAGTATTAGTTATCGTTAATTATTGCTATCAGATACCTAGAAGAGAGTAATTCCTCAATAATGGTGGATAATATAACACTATACTATAATTTATCCATTTTTTTCCCTAAGAAAAAGTCCCCATCTACCTCAGATCCTAGAGGGGTTTCATCCAAGCCTGTAGGGGTATAAAGAACTGCAATCACATTAGAAAGAGAGAATAAAAAACAACTCCTAGGATTAAAGCTGACATTTATGAAGTCCTTATTTCGTGGCAGACACTGTGAAAAGTGATCACAATGACCCCATGGGGTAGGTGCTGTCCTCAGCCGTCTTTACAGTAAGATGATTGAGGTTAAAAGAAGTTAGATTATCCAAATCACTGGTGGGTATGACACTGGCCTGGGGACCAAGGAGGTCTGGCTCTGGGACCCTGACGTTCAGCCCCTCATTTCCCCTGCCTCCATCTGGGGCAGGGAATACGGCCCAGGCTCGGATGCAAAGGATGGAGCAGGGCAAGCAGGGGAAAGACAGACTTCGGATGGCTGGGTCTGTGGAATGCCCTTGAGGCTCACACTGTGACACTGCATTCTTCCCCACCAGCTGGGGCCAGAGGCGTGGGGGAAGGGGCAGTAGCCGCAGCTGGCTGGGGTTGGGGGGGGGCGTAGTTCACAGGAACAAAGCAAAGTGACTATTTTCAAAGGAGTCAGAGTTTCTGCCATGACCCAATCCCGACTATGGAAGGACAAATGCCGCCCCCCCCCCATCATATCCCACAAGGCTTTGGGGTCATCGCTTTAGTGAGCACAGATTTGGAATTCAAGTTTAGATTTGTCACGTGCCTCACCAATCCTGTGTACCTCAGCCAAGTTTTATCTTTGTCTTGTCAGTACTTTGAGTACAGAGAGAGACTTCAGAACAGATTCATTCAGTCAGGGGAGAGTTACTGAGCACCTGTTTGGGTAAACATATAGGGGCAGAATGACCAGATCCCATGGTGGATCACATTTACTTTTTTAAGAGATTGCAGCTGTTTTCCAAGGTGATTGTGGCGTCCTATCTTTTTTTTTTTCTTCGTAGCACTTACCAATATCTGAAGGTACTGCCTTATCAGTGTACTTGTTTACTGCGTATTATCTGTCTCCCCCCAACTAGACTGTAAGCCCTAGGAGGGTGTGACATCCTCAGTGCCTAGCCCCTTGCCTGGTGCATATAAGCACTCAGGGAATGGACCGACACACACCAGCTGAACAGATATGTGTGCACCACCTCCCATCACAGACATCCGGGGACCTGCCGCCCAGCTCCCTGCTCATCCTCAGGGTGCACCTCACGGTCAGGGTCTGCCAGAAAGCCGCTCAGACAGTGGCGCTGGTTACAGGTGATGCACATAACATAAAACAACTAAGGCAGGGAATCTACCGGACTCCATTTTGGAAAGGCTCACGTCTTAAATATTTTTCATGTTTTTATTTTTGAGAGACAGAGAGAGACAGCACGAGCAGAGGAGGGTCAGAGAGGGGGAGACACAGAATCCGAAGCAGGCTCCAGGCTCTGAGCTGTCAGCACAGAGCCCAATGTGAGGCTCGAACTCACAAACTGTGAGATCATGACCTGAGCCGAAGTCAGATGCTCAACCAACTGAGTCCCCCAGATGCTCCACTAATGTTTATTTTTGAGGAGAGATAGAGAGACAGACAGAGAGAGACAGAGCACGAGTGGGGAAGGGACTGAGAGCAAGGGAGACACAGAATCCAAAGCAGGCTCCAGACTCCAAGCTGTCAGCACAGAGCCCGACACAGGGCTTGAACCCACAAGTTATGAGATCATGACCTGAGCTGAAGTTTGATGCTTAACTGGACACTTAACTGACTGAGCCATGACCGGTTTTTAAATAAGCTTTCCTCAAATTCACTTGTGTAGTATGGGGTGGGGAAAAGTCAAATCTCTGGAGAACTGAGGGGTGATGCTGTTGAATCAGAGGTCTTGCAACGTGGGTGTCCCGGGAGGTCACCGTCCCCGAGCGCTGTCCAGATGGCAGAGGGGAGCACAGGGGCTCAGCCCGTGATGTGTAGCCCTTTCCCATGATGTTAAAGATGAAGCGGGGTCTAGGGTCTCCACTTGCATATTCCGATGGCTTCTCCAAGCCCTGGGGACAATGGCTGAGGGGACAAACCATTAAGGAAACATCTAGAAAGCAAAAAAGAAATGGGGCACCTGGCTGGCTCAGTTGGTTAAGCCTCTGAGTTCGGCTCAGGTCATGACCCCACGGCTGTGAGTTCGAGCCCCACGTTGGGCTCCGCTCTCAGCACAGAGCCTGCCTCGGATCCTCTGTCTCCCTCTCTCTCTGCCACTCCCCTGCTAGTGCTCTTTCTCAACGATAAACATAAAAAAAATAGCAAGGCTCTCTCTCTGCTGTCTTTCTGTTATGCCCCCTTCATTCCTGTTCTATACTTTGCATCTGTAGAAGCCAGAGAAGCAATGTTCCCACTTCTAGGGGGAAGCAAACAAGTTAGTCATTCTCTGAGTTTGGTCCTAGGCCTCGGACACCTGAGAACACCTAAGAGGCGTCAGATCGCAAGCACCTTCCAGGACATCCGCTTCGAACAAACCTCGGCCGACGCTGACTCCCTTCAGCGATTTATAAAACAGCACCTGGTATTCCCCCATCACTCGACTCGTCTTTGATTGGACCCTACCCTGGATTTCCAAAGGAACACGTACCCTAGACTCCTTTCCAGTATAAACCCTCAGCCCAAGCGACAATGAGACTCACTCCCCATCCGTTTCTGCGTCTCCCAGACACTCCCATCTGTTACACTTCTGTCACTCACACTGTTCACTGAACTCTGCTTTCGCTCTCTCTGGCACGCCCTTGATTTCTAGCCTGCGCGGAGCCAAGGAGCCTCTTGGCTGGGTCTGAGCACCCCTACTCCCCCTGGGTTCTCAGTCTGAGCCCCGGTGCATCAGAACCACAGTCATCTCTTTCCCATGGTCCCTTGCTCCTTTGGGTGAAGGTGGGTGTTTGGGGATCCCTGCGCGGCCGCCTCCCGGTATAGCTCCTGGAGCTTCATAAACACTCAGCAGGCAAATAGCTGCGCTCCTGCTATGAAGAAAACCACAAGTATCTTTTTTTTTTTTAATTTTAACAGTTATTTATTTTTGAGAGACAGAGACAGATCATCAGGGGAGGGGCAGAGAGGGAGGGACACACAAATTGGCAGCGGGCTCCAGGCTCTGAGCTGTCAGCACAGAGCCCGATGCAGGGCTCGAACCCACAAACTGTGAAATCATGTCCTGAGCCAAAGTAGGATGCTCAACCGACTGAGCCCCCCAGGCGCCCCTGAAAACCACAAGTATCTTTCAGCGTCTCCCAGCACATCAGGGCCCAGGATAAATGCCTGTTGAATCAATGCATCAGGGAAAACCCCTTTGGTGGGGGAGGGGGAGATGCCCATCCCCCTTTCCTACCAGCAAAGACCTCCACATTCCAGCCTGATGCCCAGCTTCCAACTTCAACACCTTCCCCAACCCAGAGCTGCCACTTTGCATCTATGCCCGCTTCATCTTAGCTACCTGATCCCTTGAATTTCTTTCTGCCTCTAGACAGTGGGGACAGTGGTAATCAGTCCCCCATGCTGCGTGAGGCACAAAAGCTCCATATATGAAAAGGTTTTAAGCCAGTTTCCAAGGGTCCTTCAGTTCTGAACCTCCTGGAGGCCCCCTGTTATGACGAGCCCGCTACTTCCTTTCCCCGAGGGGGTAAATCCAACTGGAAGAAAGACAGCAGAGAATGTAACCAGAAACACTGTCTGAAAGTCACATGCGCGGTCACAACGCAGAACCCTCTGCAAGAAGCACATTAGAGAAGGGCGGAGAGCGAGTCGTGGCCTCTGGTGGCACGGAGGCTCTTTCTGGGATTCGATCCGGAGACCCATCCTCCAGGGTTTGTGTTAGCTTGTCACATGTCACGTGTCCGCTCTGTGTTTTTTGGCCTAAGGTCTGGCGGGGTTGGGAGTATGTTGGTCAGTGCTGGCCTTCAGATTGGCGCCTGCATTCCTCTTCCTCTTTCTGAGGGCCAGCTGCCCGCAGACAGCAGGAAACACGGGGCAGGAGCTGAGGGGAGCGGACGGAACCCGGTAAGGACTGGGGGGGAGTGGCTCTCTCGGGCTCCCAGGCTTCAGCCCAGTCCTTGGTTGATACCGAAACCATCAACTGCCGTTATGACTGTTATCACTGTGTCCACAGCACCATTTAGTGAGAGCCAGGAAAGGGACACGGCCCCAGGGGAAGCATGTGCCCAGAGGGAGTCGGCTTGGGCGATTCTGCTACTTCTTTCCTGGGTTTGCTGGAGGCGCCTGAACGTTGCTGGGAGGCGGGAGAGGTCTCTGGAGGACACATTTATTTTTTGTGATTGCTCAGAACAAAGGGGGATGGATTCCAGAACATTTGTCCCATTGGCACAGAATTCGGCATCTATGGCTGACTTCTGTAGCCCCCCTCAGGCTCCTTGAGGACTCCCCCTTGAGCCTTAAAATGAAGCCCAAAACTCCCAACGCCCCTTGGCTTTGCCGCCTCAACAGGGTCCTGTGAAAATGACTGCGGGCAAGCCCCATTTTGGCAAGGCCCTGCCAGACACGTAGTGATATCACCCTGCCCCGCCAGACACCCGTGTGCTCAAGTCAGGCTTCAGAGAACACAGCAGAATGCTCTGTGGAACTCTTGGTGAGTGTGGAAAAGCAAAAGAGGAAATTGCGTCCTGTTCCAGGAAATAGAGGTTAGACAACAGCCAGAGCGAAGGCGCACTTAAGAGGCTGTTGCAAGACCGAGCCAGTGCGCCCCTCCCCGTGGCTCTGTTTGTCCTGGACATTTTCTTCATTCGCTTTGTCTATACTCCAGCAACCCGCTTTATGCCATCGTGGTTGCGCATGCCCCGGCTCTCATGACGCACCTCCTGTCTCCCACTGCCTGTCCTGGTTCTGTCCTCAGTTCAGCTTGCTGCCTCTTTCCCCGTCGGGCTCCCTCCCATCTCTCTGCGGGCTTGGGGTGGAATTTCAAGGAAGGCATTTGAGGGCTCTGGCTACACCTTGCTGATTGTCAGACACACACACAAGGCCAGTTATGGGCCCTGGGCCCTGCCGCCCCCAAGATGCCTATCTGCCGTGGGGGTTTGTCCCGGTGTTTGCTTTCACCCCCTTCTGCTGGGCCAGCTCAGAGCCAAATGCCTTTTGGGGCCAGGTCTGTGGCAGGCTCTCTGAGGTCTCACGTTCCTTGCTGGGGGGCTAAGGGAGGCTGTGACCGTGCAGGGGGAGAGATAAGAAAAGGGAAGCAGGTACTGGGGTCAGGCAGGGTACCTCCATGGGGGCTCCACCAGTGGGGAAGCCCCTGAGAGGGAATCTCAACCCTCTCCCTGTCTACACTGAGGGGCCTTCTAGAAGGCAGCGTTTGGTTCTGGCAGCCCAGGGCCGGGGCCTACCCGGCAAGACTCCTGTCCCCTGCCGGCCCCATAAGCAGCCTTGGTGACCCCGCCTGCAGCTCCTGTGACCTGGGGTCTGGGTGGGGGCGGGTGGGAGTGACCAACTCCTCATAGGTGCCCGGCAAACTTGTGGCATTTGAGAGGCAACATGAAGTCAGTGGACACAATCAGGTTTTGGAGTCTGAAAGACCTGGGGGGCCGTCCCTGGTACGTCTACTAAGTACCTTCACTACTTTGGAGAAGTGGCCGTTAGTTCTCCACGTTGAGTTGTCTTGCTCTGAAAAAGCGGCTCTAATACTACCTAGCAACCCAGGGTTGGGGGCGCCTCCGGCCGTGAGCACCAATCCACAAATGGAGGCCACAGTTGTTTGGATGGATGTGTTCCCTCTCTAAACATGTCTTCCGCCTTGTGCCAGGCACTGACGCAAGGTCAAGGCTGGGGCCTGGAGAGGCAGTTCAGGTCCACAGTGCCCAGAGCTGACCAGCCTGCCCTGCTAAACTGACCCATCACCAGTGGGGAGGGGGCTCAGGGGTCCCACCATGGTCCCCCAGGCACAAATACGTGAGTTTCAGGATACACCAGCCCAGAGGGGGAGGGTGGAGAGAAAGGAGCTTCTCTGTTTAGCCATTTGCCTACCCAAGTGTCCATCATACGACCTTCTCCCACCCTTCCCCTGCCAGGATTTCATGTCCTGAGACCAGGACGTGTGTTTCCATTTATGTGACAGATAGCCGTCACCGCTGCCGCCTGGCGCTCAAGCTGGTAAAGGAGTGGGGGAGCCCAGAACTTCAGGACACGCCAAAAACAGCTCTGCCGTGTGCCCAGGTGCTGTGATCCAGAGCTGAAAGCATCCATGGGTTTCACGCCCCTCTGTGACGATGAGTTTCCTACCTCAACTTGGCTGGAAGTGGTATGCAAGGATTTCATCACGCACTAATCTAGGTGCCGCAGTGAAGGCATTTTGCAGATTTGGTTAATACCTACAAGCAGCCGACTTCTAGGAGAGTACCTTCAATAATGTGGGTGGGCCTCGCCCAATCAGTTAAGGGCCTTAAAGAGCAAAGACTGAGGTCTCAGAGAAGAAGAAATGCGGTCTCGAGATCATCGTGTCAACTCCTGCCTGGGTTTCTGTCCAGTTGGCCTGCCCTATGGATTTCAGACTTGCTGGCCCCTGTAAGAGTGTAAGCCAGTTCCTGAAAATAAATCTGTGTCAATAGATTTGGAGAGAAAAGAGATATATAAATACACAAAGCTATATAAATACAAATATGCTATTAGCTCTGTTTCCCTGGAGGTCCTGGCTAATACACACTCAGTCCAGCTGCCTGATCCCCTGAGGGCAGCACCCAAGCTGCCAGCAGAGAACTGAAATCCCTGTGGCCTTGAGTTTGGCCTTGACTCCTCATTTCAGTACTGCTCTGACCCTCATTAGTAGAAATGGATTTGAGTAGACATCCTAGGGCAGAAGGGGTTTTTAAAAGCCTGGCACACCTTCCTGCAGCCACGGACCCAGGGATCAGCAGTATAGGTGAGGGGGGGGTAGCAATCCATAGATCATGGGCAGATGCAGCCTCCTGCCCTTCTGTATGAATAAAGTTTTATTGGAACACAGCCACGCTCATGTATTTGTGTATATCCATTTGTGGTATTGTCTGTGGCCACCTTGCACTACAGTGGCAGAGCTGAGCAGCTGGGACAGCAAAGGGACGGACTTTTGCAGCTTAGATGAAAGGCAACTTCTTGGGCTTGGTTTCCTAGAGTCATCCCGAGAGAGAGGTTCACCCGCTACGTGGGGCCTGAGTGGGGAGGAAAGTGAGCTCTCAGGAAGGTCTGATGAAGCAATTCTCAAACCCAGGGCAGGGGGTTTATCAAACATGCAGATTCCCAAGCCCCAGCCCTAGAGAGTCTGAGTCACAGGCCCAAGTGGGGCTCAGAGACCCCAGAGGATCCTGATGCTGGGAATCCCAGGCCCATGTTGTAGAAACCTTGGATCAGGGTGTTCCTCCCGTCCCGGCTGCAGAAGCCAGTCTCTGAGTGGTGCCCGGGCCAGGAAAGCCCCACAGGGACACCAGGCCCTTAAGAACATCCCATATAGACACCTGGGTGGCTCAATCAGTTAAGCGTCTTGACTTCAGCTCAGGTTATGATCTCACGGTCCAAGCCCCGACAGCACAGAGCCCACTTCAGATCTTCTATCTGCCTCTCTCTCTCTTTCTTCCCCTCCCCAGCTCACACACACTCTCTCTCTCTTTCTCAAAAGTAATAAAATAAACATTAGAAAAAAAAGGGCATCTCCCGTCTGTGGTTACCCCAGCCCCCAAGAGAGTCTGGACCCTGGCCTGGCGTGAGAACGCGGAACCACTGAGACCCAAAACACAGCCTTGCTCTGTATTATGATCAGCGGGCTCAGCAGGGCCTGCTCAGTGGAGCCAGGCAGCCGTGGCTGGAGCTGCCACAGAGATAAGAGATGTCGCTCCTGGTGTCAAGCCAGGCCGCTCCCTGGCCAATTCATGCCCTTTCCCACGATGGCATCGGAGACCGCTCCGGTGGCGGCACTTTGCTCCCCTCTCCACCCTGCTGAAGCTGCCGTCTGCTTTTCTCTGCACGTGGCCACCCAGGCCCTGAATGAGGCCTGCCTCTAGGACTCGCCTTGTAGTCTCTGGGATCCAGGGGAGGACAGAGACTCTGTCTCGTTTCCTGCAGAGCTCTGAGCAAATGCTCAAAAGGAGGCAGAGGAAATGCTAGGCTTAGAGTCCCCTCCAAATGCCCCGGGGCGTGCTCCCTGCCTGCACACATGGATCATCTTCCGGGGAGGCAGAGAGAGACGAGAAAGCAGCTAATAACCATTGGCTCTTTATTTACAGCTCACGAGAGCACATGCAACTAGCCGGCACAGGACTACAAGGGCACAGCACCTCCCCCCGCCCCCTGCTGCCCCCCACCCTTTAAAGAGGAACCACAGCACCCCAGGGAGGTTCCCAAGAGTCAGAAAACCCTATGACAGAGGGCTCGAGGCCCAGGCGCTCCCTTCAATTTCTCTTCAAATAGACCAGTTCCAGCCCAGGGGGGCAGGTCCTCAGAGCCTGGGAGTTGGTCCTTACTGGTTATTAATTAGGCAAACCGGATCTCAGATTTGCCAGCTCACACCTGAATATAAATGCCCTGAATTATCTACAAGTCCCTGACAATCCAACTTTTCTGTTTCCCCCTATGTATCCCAGACCCGTGTCTCTCAAACTCCACGCACAAGAACAGCCTGGGTCTTGTTAGAATCCACATGGCCGCGCCCCACCACCAGAGATTTTGGTTCAGCAGACCTGGGGTGGGGACTGGGATGCCACACTTCTAGCAGGCTCCCAGGTGAGGCCATGCTGCTGGTCCAGGACCACACTGTGAGCACGGAGGGACTAGGGAGCCTCTTGCACCCAGAAGAGGCTAAGGATACTATCTATATCAGACTGTCTGTCCTGACTTAGGTTCAGAAAACGCATTCCCTGCAGTGAAAGTCCCTGGTTCTGCAAACCAATTCCTACTGTCTCCTCCCAAACACACACACACACACACACACACACACACACACACACACGCTCCTCGCTGTCTCCCATGAGAGGAAAGGTCGTCATAGAGGTGATGGCACCAGCCCTGTGAAATCCCCAGGGAGGAGCCTACAAGGTTTGTGTTTCCGGCTCCTCCCAGGGTCCCTCCCAGCACCCACTTTCCTTCCTCGCTTACAGAGATGCTCTTTGTAGGTTACATGTATGTTCACTGACTCTCCTGCTGCAAAGGGGACCCCATTCCGGGCAGCGGTGGGCCCACTGTCTCAACATCACATTTTACTGGGTGTGTTGGATAGGGCTTTGGGTAAGGATCCATCTGGGCGGTGGAAGGGGTTGTGGCTTTTGGAGTTGACTTGTGGTTCTTGTCACTCCTCAAGGGGCAACCGAAGCTGTCACATTCCCTTTGAGGCTCAGCCCTCATGGTCTCTGACCCTCAGCGCGTTCCCAGCAGGCGCTGGGCATCGCCAGACAAATCCTAGGAAGGAGTCCCGTGGGAGCTGTGCGCACCTCTGGGGAATACTGTAAGACTCCGAAGAAGGAATGCAGGAGGGCACAGGCCCCCCAACAGGCAGCTGCTGGTCTCCACTTGGCCTCCTGCTCAGCTCTCCCTCGGGTTGTCTTTAAATTCACGAACCTGACTTGCATTGCCACGAACACCTCTCCCAGCTACGCCTCCGTGCAGGAATTGGCATATGGCTGCCTCCGGCTGAGCCCAGAACGGGTTTCCAAGCCTCTCTGACCACAGAACCCCACCCTCTCTTTCCTAAAGGAGCATCTCCTGGCGCCAGTGTTCCAGGGGAAGGAGCCTGCGTGGTGACTTTGAAGTGATCCTTGAGTAAGCGATGGATCATCGTCAAAGAACAGAAGGCCTACTAAAACTATCCTAGAAAACAAACTAGCCCACACTGCGGGGGCTAATAAGCCCGTGCCTGGCCCTGTTCTAAACATGCTGTAAGGATTTTACGCTTACTTCTCACAACATTGCTGTGAAAGGAGAGTCACGTTTCCCATTTTACAGATGAGGAAGTCAAGGCACATGTACCCTTCCTAGGGTCACCAAGGTGGTGAGCGGGGGAGCAGACTGTGTGCTACCAGCTGCACTCCCACAGCCGAGAGGACAAGGAAGAGTCCAGGCCCAGCTGCACCTTAGGGTTGCCTGGGGGAACCTTGGACACGCACAGGAAACCCAGACGCACCCCGGATCAATGAAACCCGCACCTCTGCTGGTGGGCAAAGGCATCAGTACCTTGGAAAGCTCCCCATATTCTTCCAATGTGAAGCTAAGTCTGACCACAGCAGGGACCTGGCAACCAGGGCCCGTGGGCCCAATCCAACCCACACCTGTTTGGGGATAATCTGAAGTTAAGAGAGGTTTTTACACTTATAAATGGGCTTTAGAAGATCAAACGAAGGAGAATCGTTTGTGACATGTGAAAATCATATGAAATTCAAACCTCAGCATCCATTAATTGTTTTATTGGAACACAGCCTAACATATTTAACTGCCCTCTATGGTAAAAGTTTGCTGAATCCTGGATTACGGAGAACTGACTTCTGTGCCAGCGAAAGAAATGTAAGATAGACCTAAGGAAGAACTTCCTGGCAAAGAGGTTTGTTAAACACTGAGGGGGCTCTGGGATCCCTAACTCTGGCATTAGGAGCTTTGCACCCACCGACCACCTTTGCAACCACGGCGTGGAGGTAGCTAGGGCAAAGAGCTAGACTCTGAATTTCCAACGTGGAGGTCCCCTAGTAGACAGGGATAGTTCCGTGGGACCTTCTGTGTTTTCCACTGCTGATGTCCCCAGGCCTTCCTGTTGGCTCCCAGACATAAGCGATGCTGTGGTTCCTGCCTGTGGCCGCCCGCTTAGGGTCCAATCACAATCTCAGATCAGCCACCCCAAGTGAAGCCACACAGCATGGGCACTGACTGGTCGTAGACAAAACTGCTGGTGGATTTGATTTCCAAAGAGCCGGCTTTGATCTCGTTCCGTTCCCCTGCCCCACCCCCACGCCCACGGTCCCCGTGCCCATAGAACTTGAAAAGGGAGAAATGAGCAAGGATATTTGGTTTCTCCTAGATCTGTCTGCTCTGGTTGGTGCCAGACCCCTGACCTTGACTGATTTTCCCAATGGAGTAAACAGCCCTGGCATCGTGGGTGTGGTCCCTGGGCAGGTGTTCAGGCCAGCACGGAATTTGGACAGGGAAGGCTTTTGTCATGTGCAACCTGGTTTGCCCTGGACCGGAGGGCTGAGCAGGGGTGAGGTGCCACGCGTGTGGAGGGGGGATTTAAGGGGCCCCTAGAGCCAGATCTGCTGGGAGAGGTGTTCTGGGTGGGCATCGTGGGTCTAGCTATGGGGGGGCAGGTAATTTCAGATAGCACCTAGACCTCAGAGGTGCCCCAACTCCTCAGTAGGCTCTGCTGCAGCAGTGTGGTGTGGGGGGTCTAGAGATGGTCTGTGGGAGGCCTGAAAATCACCGAGGCAGCATGCAAAACGGGTGCACTGTGCACAACGTGTGCATTTCTTGAGTCCATATCGGCATTCGATTCTCAAAGGGCACGAACCACAGAAGCTTAAGAAGCTATCAGGGCAACGTCAAAGCACATGTGCTGGGACACGCAGCCTCATTCCCCAGAACACATCATAACTCAGAATACCAGCTCCCAGAGGGCAACAGCCAGTCTTTTCACATCATGCCTTACCAGCAAGCGGGAGCTTAACGCATGTTTTGTTTTTCAAGATGATACACTTTCTCCAGGGAAGGAAGAGAACAGTCAATTTTTGCAGAGACTTCATCAAAGAAAAGGGAACTACCGGGAAATGCTTCTTTCTCACTGAAAGCCACGGAGAACCTGGTATAAGTCCTTGGTTATGGAGAACCCGACAGGCCTGGCCCAGGTTCAGATCCTGGCTCTGGCATTTACTCCCTAGGACCTGGGTGCTCTCAGTGGGGTCCCCGCCAGCAGCATGTCCCCGGAAGCTTGTTAAAAATGCAGAAGCGAGGGAGCAAGAATCTGCGTTTCAGATCTCACCGGATTCTTAACCACAGGTTCAGCTTTGAGGAGCATTGATCTGGGACCCTGGACCAGTCATAACTCACACTGCCTCGGTTTTCCTCACCCCTGAAGCGGTGATAATGCCCACTCTGAAAGGTCATTGTGATAACTAAGAGAGAATGCAGTGCCGGGTACATAAGGGGTGTTTCCGCGTTCCTCTACTTGATGCTCTGGGAGTTTCCCCTTTACGGGCAGCAGAGGGCGCTCTCGACATTGCCATCGCGGAACGCCCGGTCTCCCGGGGCCGTGGAGGTCTAGTGTGGTCTCCGAGGGCCGGGAGGTGGGCGCAGGTGTCCCGCAGCTCGGCCCCTGGGCGGGGGCAGTTCGCCCAGGGCTCCCTTCCCAGGGCGGAGTGTCCTGGGCTTGCGCCTGCAGCCTCGATCATCTAGTCCCCATCTGATCTCGCACTGCTAGCTCTAAACGAATTGCCCGGCTTCTCCAAACCTCGGCGCGCAGTCCCCAGGCCGGCGGGGAGGCGCCTGGCGCGGAGCCGCTAGACGTTGATGAAGGATCCCTGGTCGCCGTTGGCCGTCTCCGGCTCCACGCAGCGCCCCTTCCTCCGGGTGACCCTGCGGTTCCGGTGGAATTTGGCATAGCAGCGCAGCCCTGAGCGAAGACAGACAAGGCCGTCAGGGGCGCGCTCTCTCGGTCCCCGCACCGCCCATCTTCAGGTGGCTGGTTCCACCCGTCCCCTCTGGTCTGTCCTTTCTAAAACAACTCTGACTCCTTATCAGACCACCCTGGATTATTTTCTTTCAGCCCTTATTACTTTCTAAAGATGCCTTATCAAGGGCGCCTGGGTGGCTCAGAGTGTTAGGTGTCTGACTTCAGCTCAGGTCACCATCTCACGATTCAGGAGTTCAAGCCCTGCTTTGGGTTCTGTGCTGACAGCCCAAAGCCTGGAGCCTGCTGCAGATTCTGTGTCTTCCCCTCTCTGTCCTCCCCTGCTCACACTCTGTCTCTTTCTCAAAAATAAATAAATATTAAAAAAATTTAAGACATTATCTCTCCTTATTTGCTTAGTATCTGCTCATTTCTTTAGAATGGAATCCATGGGTGCCCTTTGTGGTTCTCTTTGCTGCTGAATCTCAAGTGTCCAGAACAGGACCTGGTACTCAATAAATATTTCTTGACTTGGGGGCCTGGGTGGCTCAGTCCGTTGAGTGTATGGCTCTTGATCTCGATTCAGGTCATGATCTCACAGTTTGTGAGATCGAGTCCTGTGTTGGATTGCAGTATCAGTGCAGAGCCAGCTTGGAATTCTTTCTTTCCGTCTCTCTGTCTCTGATCCTCTGCTGCTTGTTCTCTCCCTTTCTCTTTCAAAGCAAACAAAATATTTCTTGACTAACTAGACCCATGTAGCTTTATTGCCTTCACAAAAGATATTTAAAATTTTTTTTAATGTTTATTTTTGAGAGAGAGCGAGCCAAGGAAGGGCAGAGAGGGACACATCAAATCTGAAGCAGGCTCCAGGCTTGAGCTGTAAGCACAGAGCCGGACGCGGTGCTTGAACCCATGAACTGTGAGATCATGACCTGAGCCCAAGTTGTATGCTCAACAAACTGAGCCACCCAGGCGCTCCATCACAGTAGATAATTTTTTGAGGCTAATCCAAGTAAAAACAGGGCTTGTATCTCAGGATGGCTAACAGAGGGAGCGAGACCAAATTCTCCCATCAGGACATGGGAACACTGATTAGCTATTGAATGATACCGAGTAATTATTGTTCACATTCGGTATTTTATACTTAAAAGAGTACTCATCTTTTAGAGAGATATACTGAAAGAATCACAGATGAAATATCTGTAAACCGCCAAGAGTTGCTTCAAAATCGTACTGGACGGAGGAACTGAGTCGGGGAGAGAGAGCACAGACGGGCAGTGAGTTGGTAAATCCTGAAGCAGAGAGATGGGATCTCTCCGGGGGCTAATGATTGTAATAATGATTTCAAACACATATTCTTGAAAAATTTTTCAGAATACAAAATTAGAAGCATTCCCCTACTTTTCTAGCTGTGTGAGCCTGGGCAAGTCACTTAACCTCTCTGGGCCTCAGTTTGCTCCTGTGTGAACGGTGATCGAAACAGCTCCCTTCCAGGGAGGATTGTGAGGATTATGGGAGAGAGTGTGAAGTGCTTAGCACAAGCGCCTGGCACAGCGGGGCACACCTGGGCAGGTGGGGACTCAGAAGAGTTAAGGATGTAGCCAGATGACCAAGTGCATGGTCCCCTGGGGCAGTGCTGAGAAATCCACGCCCCCAACCCCTTCCCAGTTATCACACTTGGAATGTGTCCCCAGGGATAGAATTCTGGTATGAAAGTGCCAGCCTTCTCAGATGTGATCTTATTTAAAGAGATGCGCTCCCCGCCTCCCTTCTCCCACTCCCAGATCCTAGGAGATCACGCCAGCTTGGATTTCAGGAGGTGAGAAAAGCAAATCTGAGAACCGATGCCAGGAATCAGGACTAAATGAGTTCACAGATTGGGAAGGCACCGGGCGAAGCTGTTCTTGCTCACGTTTTTTCAGCTCCCAAGGGATTCTTCCCCCCTCTCCTTGGCCACGGGCCCCTCCGCCCACCCTCATCGGAGCCCAGGGGACCCCCGCCCCCCAGGAGCGCGGGGCTCACCTTCCATGCACATGCAATCATCAAAGCATTTGTTGTTGAGGCCGCGGTTGTGGGGTGTGCAGAGGTGCTCCCGGAGGTCACAGCAGCTCCCTGCAGACACAGTGAGCACGCGCAGTCCGCCAGGCTGCCCCGGACCCTCCCACCGCCCAGCGCGCCTTCCCACTAGACAGGAGATCCATCATCTCCGTGGCAGGGCCGTGGCCTGGCAGGGTGGGCATCTGGTGTGCAAGACTCCCTCCAGGGACTGCCGAAGGATGGCACGGCCCAGGTGCCCTGGGGGCCAGTAGCAGAGACCCCAGCCGCCCCAGATGGGCAGCTGAGGGATCATGGGCAGAGCGAAGGCAGTAGAGAGATGGCCTCCCAGGGAGAGGGGGGAGCACAGCTGGAGGGGTGTGGAGCTGGGAGGGGCTTCGGGGCTCATTGCTGCCAGCCTCTACTTTGATAGACAGGAAGAACTGAAGCCCCAGCCCCAATCCCCTGCCCTGGGGCAGCAGCAGGGCGACCCTGAGGTCGCGGAGGCGGGGGTCTGCCCACCACACACCGAGCCAGCTCTTAGGGAGACTGTCCAGGGGGCCCCAAATCAAGCCTTTTCTTTGCACTCAGGGTGAAAACTGTTTTGGGGAGGAAATGGCCTGTCCCGGAGCTGGGGGTCTGCCTTTAGCAAGCCGCTTTGCTGGCCTGGTTGCTACTTTGTGGAATATTCTGGCCACTGAATTAGCAAGCGTGGCACTGTGGACGTGGACCACTCAGGTCTCCCGCTTGCTGGGCGGAAGTGAGGACGGCACTTAGCTGACGGCAAACTCCAGCCACAATCCTGCTCTGCGGTGCCCCATCGGGCCGGTTTCTGGTCCATTCCTGCTTCCTGTCCCCTTGTCATTCCCAGGCGTTCCCTCTGCCCCAGAATGAATCTCCTGCACTAATAACCCCGCCTCAGTAGCCGCTTCCCAGGTGGGGGGCTGGGCAGAGGGGGGCGTGACCCAACAAGAGCCCACAGATTAGCACATCTGTCCAGACGTCAGAGCGCCTGGTTTTAAACTCTCCTGATGGGCACCGCGGCTGAACAGGTGGGGACATCATCACAGCACCCCCCCCCCCGCCCTGGGCAAGCCCAGCAGTGTCGAAAGGGGACAAGGACAGGATTAAGCCCCATCAGGTGTTAAGAGGAGAGTCGTCCTGACTCAGGACAGCATGGGGCAGCGGTTAAGGACCACACAGACTCAAGTTTGAGCTACTTCCTAGCTGTTGTGACTTCAGTCGGGACACTAACACTCTCGGAGGTTCCATTTCCTTGCCTGAAAATTGGGGATGACAGGGTTCCTTTCTCTGGGTTGCTGTGAGGATTAAATAAAGTATGACAGGGGCGCCTGCGTGGCTCAGTCGGTTAAGGGTCCGACTTCGGCTCAGATCATGATCTCGTGGTCTGTGAGTTCGAGCCCCACATCGGGCCCTGTGCTGACGGCTCAGAGCCTGGAGCCTGCTTCAGATTCTGTGTCTCCCTCTCTCTCTGCCCCTCCCCTGCTCCTGCTCTGTCTCACTCTCAAAAAATATATAAACATTAAAAAAATTAAAAACAACAAATAAAGTATGACAGCGACTCTCAGGAAAGTGGTAGTTCTGTTGTTATTATTTCTCAGCCCTAAAAGGTCATGGCCCCACAGGCCCTGCTCACATGCTTGGGAACGTCCCCACCCCTGTGCAGGCTCCCTCCACCCCCCACCCCAACCCTGACCCTGCACCCAGTCGTGTGCCCTGAGGGTAGATGCTGGTTCAGTACCTGGTAGGCAGTCTTGATGATGGTCACACGGCTCGCCTTCAGCAGGTGATGTTTCATTACCGTCGCTGGAGAGTTTACCCCTGTATTTCTCTGTCAACAAGAAGATCTGCCGTCAGAAGCTGACGCCGAACAGAGCAGAGGGACTCAGCACCCGGGTGCCGGGGACTGAGTGCTCATACCGCCCCTCCAGCCCATACAGCGTGGCATGGACAGGACTCTCTACCTCTCTCTCTCTCTCTGCCTTAGTCTTCTCCTCTCTAAAATGGGCTCAATAGCAGGATAGACCTAACAGGTTTTTTTTTTCCCAGAGTAAAATGAGTTGGTAGAGGGGAACGTTTGGCGCATGATCAGCACTTGAGAACAGGAATTGCATGTTGGGTGTCAGTTCCAACTTAGATGCTGTGCCCTCCCACTCTGAACACCTGCAGATCAGGCCGGGCTCACTGGGGCCCACACCGCACAGGACAGTGAGGGCGTGAGGGGGCCCAGGCGCGGGGGTGGGAGGCTGGGTCAACCTACCTTTCTTCTTTGTGGACGGCCAGACCTCAGGTTTTAAGTCTTCATAATCAGTCCAGTCGAACAAAGCCATGTCCAGTGTGGGCATCACCTCCCCATCAGGCCTGGGCTGAGCCTGCAGAAGGGGCATGAGAGGAGGGAGCCTGGAGTCCCCAAGCGGTGCGAGTGGAGACGTGGGACCCCAGGACCAGGGGGTAGAAGAGGGGCTCCTTAGAGGCCAGCTCATCCTCTGCTGGGCAGCCTGATACCCCAGCCCTGGGGACCCAGGAACAGCTGCCTAAGCAGCATTCTCTCACTCTGCACCCCAGTGGGATGGCATCAACGCAGACAGGTGAGTTATCCATCGGGCCCCTGAGGCAGGGACTGGGAAAGCATTCGTGCCTGTATGGGGTCTCCACACCTATGCAGTCGGGGAGTTGGGCAAAGCCCAGTCGCTCACTTCCCTGTCCCTTCTCTCCTCAGAACAGTCATGGGCTCTCTGTGGCACCGGGAGGCCACAGCTCAGCTCAGCTCGCAGCCCCAGCCAGAGGTCTTGGGGCTGGATCAGCGCGCAGTAGGATGTGGGCCTTAACGGCTTCTTCTAGGGCTGGGTTCTCCACCAGGGGCTTCAGAGGGCCTTCGACAGTATGGATAGTCATGTATTCCTTAGAGATGGTCCCTAGCTTTTCTCAGGATCTCAAGAGGGCATAAGACCCAAAAGGGAATGAGAGCGATCTGCTTAAAAAGTTTTATTTCTTTGGTGCACCTGGGTGGCTCCGCCTGTTAAGTGTCTGACTTTGGCTCATGTCATGATCTTGCAGTTTGTGAGTTCAAGCCCCGTGTTGGGCTCTGTGCTGACAGCTCAGAGCCTGGAGCCTGCTTCGGATTCTGTGCCTCCTGCTTTCTCTGCCCCTTCCCTGCTCTCTGTCTGTCAAAAGTAAATAAACATTTAAAAAGTTTTATTTCTTCTATATATAAACTGTTTTGATCATCTTAAATGATTTTATTCGAAAAAACATTCGAAGCCACAAAAGCGGTCCAAGAAGGATTCATTTCTTGTTAATTACAAGGATCTTGTTAATTACATATGCCCTTCATCCACAGTCACCCACGGTGAGCCTGTCTGCCACATTGGCCTGCTTGCCCTCTCTCCACATATACCTTAGGAAGGTCTGAAGCAGATAGGTCAAAGTGTTAACTTACGTTTGTTAATTCTGTGTCATGGAAACACGGTTTTAAAAATCATTATTATTCATCTCTGGGCGTAGGCATAAGATTTTCCTCCGAGGTCCCTGCTTCTTTCCCATGCAGACCCAGTGTGCTGAGCTGGTGCTTGCTGCCTTGCCTGTCCCTGGAGGGAACCCGAGGACCACTTTCTCCTGGACAGAAGCAGCCCTTTCAGACAGAGTGTCTGCGGGGCTGCAGCTGAGTGGGACAGGCATCAGGTGACCTGGTTTCCCCCTAGCCCTGGTGGCCGCAACTCCCTCCCACCCACCCCTGTGCCTGTGAGGCTATTCTGGGGCCCCTTACCTGGGGCCACAGGGATGTGACAGGCAGGATCAGGGACTCTTCTGTGGCAGGTGCTGTCTCGAAGGTGGTTAGGTAGAGTATGGTGGGGGCCAGGCTGCTGGAGGATCCCTCCATCGTGGCATCCTGCGCCTCGTCTTCAGGGGGCTCTGCCTTCTTCATCAGGGAGCTGGGCCCGCGGACCAAGGCTCGGCCTGAGACACGGAGCGGGAAACACGGGAGCTTTATTCGCTCATCACCCTGTGTCCGCCCACGGCAAAACTCACATTTCCCCCTGCAAGCAAGGAGGCAGCAGGACTGTGTGACAAGCCTTTGACTCAGCTGACACCGCCACCGCCTGGGGGGGACCGGGTGGTGGGGAGAGAGGAGGGAGGGAATGTCCTGAACTAACTTGCGGTATTGCTGCAAGGAGGCAGCCCAAGGAGTCTCTCTCTAAAGCCACATTCCAGCAAGTTCAAATCAGGTCAGCGGGCGCAGCCTGGGGTCAAACAAATGGGACCTAGTGGGATTAACCGCAGAAGGCTTCCTGGAAGAGGAGAAGTTTGAGGAGGGGAGCAATGTGATGGGACTGAGAGGCATGGCAGTGGGGGAGGGGTCTCTGAGATGGGAAGATCCACAGCTTATCATGTTCAAGCGAGGATTTCCTATGTGGTGTTGACCGTTTTCCTGTTTATTAAGCAGCCGCTGTGTGCCAGGCCCCCTATATGCGGGGTCCTGCCTGAAAGCATTATTTCATCTAGCCATGGTAGGAACTCTTAGGAGATGGGTGCTCCTTCAGTTTCATCTACTAGGTGTGTGTGTGTGTCGGGGGAGGGGGGGTGGACTGAAGCACAGAGAGGTTAGGCAACTTGCCTTAGGACACACAGCTCGGGGACAGCAGAGCCTGGATTCAAACACAGGTCCATCTGAGCATAAAGCCAGTGCTTTTAACCATAGATGCCACCTCCCAGGACCCATGGGCATTGGGGTAGGTGGAGTGTGAGGGGAGAGTGTGCAGGATTGGGGGTGGTCAGGAACAAAGGGGCTCTGAGAGAAGCTGAAGGGCCCAGGCTCACCCCTGGCTCTTTTTCTCAGGCAAGATCTGACTTTAAGTTTGATTGGGTCAGTCGGGGCCACTGCACCCTCCAGAAACAAACCCCACAGAGTAGAAAGGGGACTTAGGGACCGTCGATTCCACTCCATTCATTTTACAGACAAGGAAACTGGGGCCCAGTCGGCAGGTTGGTAGTACTGGGTCTGGCCTCCAGCCCTGTCCCCTCCTCCACTCACCCGCCACACCAACTCTCTTAGGAGGGCCCCCTGGAGCCGGGCCAGGATGAGTTCACACCCTGTGAGTCCTTGAGGCGCTGGCATCCCCTACCCAACCTGCCCGTGACCTCCAGCGGGTGGGCGGCTGAGTCTAGGCGGGGATCTCTTGACTGTGTTCTGTCCACCTGGGGGGTCTCAGGAGGCCTAGCCAGGGAGAGGCCCCAGAGGTGCAGGAGGTGGGGCGCCGAGCCACCATCACTGTCCTCTTGCAGAACACTGGCTCTTGGTCGGCCCTGGTGGCCTTGGGGCCAGGTCAGACATGTGGAGCTGGCTGGGCGGGGCTGCTGGGACGTGTTCGTTCAGGGACCAAGTGGGCAAAGGAGAAGGCAGCTGGGGCCAGGGGGCGGCCAGGCCCTCACAGGGATTTGGGGATGTGGGGAAAACTTAAGGAAGGTGAACAGGGCCACGGGGGAGCACCCCAACAGACAAACAGGACAGAGGTAGGAGGGATAAGGACACCTCGTCTCTCCCTGGGTCAGCTGCGTCCGGGTCAGGGGACAGTGACTCCACACCGGGAGCAGGTTGAGAATTAGCTAGTAACAGCTACTGCTCAGTGCCTGATGCTTGCAGGTACCATTTAAGCATCTAAGTCCTCCATGAGTCCACATTCAGGGTAGATGGAGCCATTATCCTCATTTTGCAAAGGGGGAAACTGAGGCACAGAAAGGTGGCTTGCCCAGGGCAGGCAGCTAGTAAGTAGCAGAGCTGCAGCCGAACTTGGGCAGACCCAGCTTCAGAGCCCAAGCTCTCAGTCCCCACTCTGGATTCAGAGTTGGTTAAGCATTGATTAAGGCCCCTTGTTGGGGACCGAACTAGTCTATCTCTACTCTGGGCTTAGAGTAGGGTGGATTTAGGTCAGACACGAGGTAGAACTTCCTGGCTTAGGAGAATCACCCACTTCCCTTGTGCCCCTCCTCCACTCTTGGGGTCCCCTTGGCCATTCAGTATGACCTTCCCTCATCTCCCCACCCCTCCCTTCCATGGAAGGACCCCACCCCCTCGCAGACCTCCAGCTACCTCTGTGCAGTTTCAACCTTTCCCTGCGTCTCTTGAACTCCTTGCCGCGTTTCTTGACTCTCTCTGACCCGGGAGACCGGTTCTCCTTCTCTGGGTAGGGCAGCGCCAGCCCCAGGGGCAGGGCCTTGTCCTCCAGGCGGCCTGCAGGACTCTGCCCAGGCAGCAGCTCCCCTGCCCCTGGCAGCCTGGAGGCCTGCCTGGTGGTGGTGACCACAGCCCCGTCCTGGGCCCGGCCAGGCATGCCTGGGCCCTGCTCCTTCTTGCCCAGGCCCCGCCGGCGGTGGTGGCTGGTCTGAGGCATCCACAGTGCCGGGCCCTGAAGGTCGATGTGATTCTCAGGAAGGTTCCGAGCTGGGCTTCCAGGTCCCAGGGAGCCTCCCAGGCTCAGCTCCAAGAGCACCAGGAGGGCGAGGAACAGCATGGGGACAATGCGGGTTCTGGGCCTAGCCATGAGCTCTGGTCTGTAAGAGAAGCAGCACCATGAGCAGACAGCTCAGCAGCCCTCCTGGTCCTCACTTCTGTAAACCCCCTCACCCAGATCATTAAGCCCAGAGTCTCTCAGCAGGGATGGAGGGGGATGGGCCCCCAGGGGACATTTGGCAATGCCCAGAGACCTTTTTGTTGGTCACAGCTGGGCAGTGCCGCTCATTCTCATGGCTGGGGTCAAGGATGCTGCTAAACACCCTGTGGTCAGCACAGGGCGGCCCCAGGATGAAGACCTGCCGGCCCAGGAGGACCACGGTGCCTTGGCCGGAAGTCCTGGTTAGATTGGCTCAGGCAGCATCCAGGTTCCAGATTAGTCTAGAACCCCCCCTCTCTGCACAAACCTCTGCCCTTTGCCAAGTCCCCCCGAACGAGCTGGGTCCTTCCAAGCTCAGAAATAGGCCTGTCCTCCCGAGGCTTGAATCTGAACAAACAGCACAGCCTCCCTGAGCGCGTGCCACAGGCAGGAATGGGGTTCGGGGCTGTGCGGGATTTCATACCGTTTGTCCTTTCAACAACCCTCGGAGGCGGCCCAGGGAGGTCAAGTCACACCTGCTAAGTGGCACACGTGTAACGGCTACATCTGTGCTCTGAACCTCCCTCCTGGCTGTCCCCAAGGCAGCTCAGTCCCCGTCTTGGCTCCTTTGTCTTCCCCGAAGGGGCAGGGAGGTTCTGACCCAGCCCTGTCTCTGCCGGGACTGAGGAACCTGGGAAGAAGCTTGGCTCTGAGCCCTGCAGCGTGGGGTGAGCGACCCCGTTCGATCCTCAGGACAGCCCTCCGTTCCCCACCAGAAGCGGGGCCTCCTCGGGGCTCACACTGCTCTCTCCCCACCGCGGGAGGAGGAAGCAACCCCGGGATGTTCCAGAAGACGTCAGAGCCAAGGCTCCTGAGGCCTGTGGCTGGGGACAGCGGCGGGCATCTCTGGCCACCAGCCCCCGTGGCCCCGCCTCCCCCACCGCCCCCACCCCCTGTCCCAGGCTCGCTGCGTTCAGACCAGTTCGGCACCAGCTTAGCCAGGCTGATTGAATTTTTACGGCCTCCCCGGGCCTCTTGCGTATCGCGTTAGGCTGGCAAAGGTGCTTACACGACCGTTTCCTTGTGATTTATGGCCTAGTAAACTGCTGGGGGCTGAGGAAAGGTTGGTGGGTCTGAGATAATTCCCAGCATCTCTTCCTGCAGCTCTCAGTGCCTGCAGCCCCCACCCCTCCACAGCCTCCCTGCACCCCCGCCCCTTCCCCACCAGCTTCACCCTTAGCCAACTCCCAATGAGGCTCTTGGAATGGGTGCGGAGGGCAGGCAGGCCAGGGAGGCCGGAGCCCCGCGGGGCCCACCGCTCGGAGGGGGTGGGGGGAACAGGTGCTCCACCTTGCCTGGTCCCAGGGTCCTTTATCCTGCTCTCCTTTCCTCCCTGGTCCCCTGCTAGGAGGCCCAGGCCTTGCCTCCACTGCCCTTAGCTCTGCTTTTGCTGGAACCAGGGACCAAGAGGCTGTCCCATCACTTCCCACCTGGGGAGCCGCCTGCACGCCCCAAGCTGTGCGGGGACCCCCGAGATGGCGGGGCGGGGCAACTCCTGTCTCGTCACACAGCCTTCCGTTCCTAAGATGATAAATTCTGCAGCCCTGGCCTCACCGGCCACCTCACCGGCAGGAAGATTCTGCCGCGTGAGCCTCACCTCCAGCCTCTCCATAAAGAGAGCTGGAGGCGAGCGCTCAGGCAACGGGGGTGGAGGGTGGGGGTAGGAGGGGCGGGGAGGGGGGCGGGACCGTGCTCCCAGCTCCCTGGCAGCTGTGCGGGAGGAGGGGGCCGAGTCTAAAGGCCTGTCAGTCAAGTATTGTTCTGCTCCGGGGGAACCCCTTAAACCCTGTTTCCAGGCCCGAGGCAGATGCGGGCTACTCCCCAGGCTGGCGTCGGCCAGACTGCGCTCTGCCTGTGACTGAGAAAGGCGTTGGGGCCCTGTGGGATGCTGTCCCCCACCGCCCAGCCCTCTGTCTCACGGGGACAATAGCCTGGGAGAAGCCCAAAGAGCGCCCTCGCTGTCAGGGAGTCTTTGGAGAGATTCTTTTTTTAATTTTTTGGTGTGTATTTATTTTTGAGAGAACAGAGACAGAGTGCAAGCTGGAGAGGAAGAAAGAGCCGGGGAGACACAGAATCTGAAGCAGGCTCCAAGCTATCAGCACAGAGCCCGATGTGGGGCTCGAACTCATGAACCACTAGATCATGACCTGAGCCCAAGCTGGATGCTTAACCAACTGAGCCACCCAGGCGCCCCTGTCAGGGAGCCGTTGGAACCCGCCCCCCCCCCACCGTGGTGGGAAGAGGGAGGGGTGGGGCAGGTCCTCGAGGTGCAGGAGGAGGCCAGAGGGGGCGGCGGAGGAGGAGTGGGCACACCCACAGGCCCTCATGGGCCAGCATGCCTGACCAGAAGCAGGCCAGTGACGCTCAGAGCCAAGGTGTGAGTGAGCTCACAGATCAGCCCGGGCCCTGTCTCTGAGGACGGCCCCTCCTCTGAGGACAGCCCCTCCTCTGCAGAGCCGGAGGAGGACGCCTGGCACCAGGCCCTCAGGCGTCATGAGCCCACCAGCTGCCATCTCTCTCTCTCCCACCCGAGTCCTGTTGCCCAGACTCTTCCAATGGCTGTGGGTCTGTGTGTGGTACCCCACCTGACTTTAGGGCCATCTTTGTTCCCTCCCTCCCTTTGCACCCCACAAGTCATACACAAGCCAGCCTGGGGCAAGCAAGAGGGGATTTCAGTGCGCAGTGCCATCGATGCACCCACTGGGGGCCATCCCCCTCCCCAGACCTGATCAGCACTGTCCCTGTCCCCCAGAGCAGCTCATACTGCTGACAGACTCCTCTGACCATGACTCTCACCTGCTCAAAACTGTCCTTGGCTCCCTATTGCCTTCCCATTTAACTGCGACTCCTTACCTTGGCACTCCAGGCCTTATATGATGCGGCCCTGACCTGGCTTTGCAGCCTTGACTTCTACTTCCTCCCCCTTCACGGTCAACAGAGATGATTCTCTCTGGGCCTCAAGCACACCCCATCTTTCCTGTCTCTCGTCTCGCTTGGGCTGTGTCCTGTCTGAAACAACCACTCTCTCTCCACCCCGGTCTCTCTCTGTCCAAATCCTGCCCATCCTCTGGGGTCTGTCCCAAATGTCTCCTCCAGGAAGCCTTGTCAGTCCCCCACTTACAAATGCTCCCCGCTGCGCCCCTACACCGCTTCGCCCAGCTCTTGAAGACCTCATGCGCTGGGGTAGACTTTTTTAAAGACTCTGACTAGACAGAAAGATCCTAAGGGGCTCTGTCCCACTCTTTCCCTCTGTTCCTATCACATTTATAGGACCCTGCAAATAACGGGCACTGACTATGGATGGGAATGGAAGTGGACTGGGCACAAAGCGACCCTTAGCGGAAGATCATAAATAAATTCCCAGGGTGGTTGTGTGTGTGTGTGTGTTTGAGAGAGAGCTCAAGGGCCGGAGTGAGGGCTGGGGATCCTGGCACCACTCTGCCCTGACTACTGCACGGAGCCCTCTCTCCAAGCCCACGGGATTTGTACGCAGATCTTGGCACAGCCCAGCAGCCAAGATGCCAGCCTGGCAAAGCACCTTGGGAAACGTGGGCTGCTACAGAAGTCGTGCCAGGGATCCACAGCGAGGAAGGGCTCCAGTCCATTTCTCTCACTCTGGAAGCCAGTTGGAGGCTGCGTCACAAAGCGCCAAGCTTCCAGGCTAAAAAGGGGCAGCAGGCCCCCACCTCCCCACCCCCATCAGCCCTGGAGGGTTGTTCTGCCTCCGGCTTGCTCACAAAGTCCGCCCTTCCCAGCCCCGGTCTCATCCCCTCCCCAGGAGCCTGGAGCTGCCCTAGTTGAGAGTTGTCAAGACCGTCCACAACCCAGACACGGCCCTCTCAAAACAGACCGGAGTGACTCATGAAAAGCAAAACAAAACAAAAGCGAATGTAATTGTAGGAGCTGTAGCTGCTCTTTGCCAGGGCAGCTGAGGAGCCCTGGCTCTGAGGTACCGATTTCATCCACTTCTTCCTGCGTCCTCTCAGCTGCCCTGCGCAACATGTCATTCTTTAAAATGAGGATACTGATGGGGCGCGGGGGTGGGGGGGCTCAGTCGCTTGAGCAACCGACTTCAGCTCACGTCATGATCTCACAGTTCGTGAGTTCAAATCCTGCACTGGGCTCTGTGCTGACAGCTCAGAGCCTGGAGCCTGCTTTGGATTCTCTGTCTCCCTCTCTCTCTGTCCCTCCTCCACTTGTGCTCTCTCTCTCTCTCTGTCTCTCAGAAATAAATAAACGTTAAAAAATTTAAAAAATAATAAAATGAGGACTCCAAAGGAGGGGGCTAAGCCACACATCCAAGATGATGCAACTCCCCAAGTGCACACGGATGGTCCTTGCACACCACTGACCATGCACTAGCTTCATGGGGGGGTCACCTGCCTCCCCTCATCATCTGTCGTTGCTGTGAGTGCAGTCAAGGCCCAAGAGGGGGACCAGGCACTGGCAGCTGGGGACGGAGGGGCTCGTATCCTTAAGCTGTCCCTACATGTGGGGACAATTGACCTGGGAGCTGTCTCTATCCAAAGGCTGCACATGCAAATGAAGGCAATTAATCGAGCCTGGAGTATATCGTGATTTCTGAGCCCCTCCCCCACTCACAGCCTGGCATTTGGGGGCCAGGAGACTGGCAGGGGGCCTCCTGCCCCACCTGCCTGGCAGACACCTGTGGAGCTGGACTGCCACAGGGCATCCCAGGACAGCTGCAGGGCCCACATTCCTGCCTTGCTGATCAGCTCACCAGCCACATGGTGGGTCAGGATGGGGGAGGGGGTGGGGAGAAAGGGGGATGGGGAGCTGGGGGAGTAGAGCTGGCGGTGGGGGGGATCGGATGGGGATCCTGGGCCAGGAATACCAGTGATGCTCTGATGCAGCAGAGGATTAGGGAGCTCAGTCCAGGCTGGGAGCCAGATCACCACCCACTGGGAGAACTTGGCCCATCCCCCCCTCTCCCTGACACTGGGTCTCCTCTTCACGTGGGAAACCGATACATCGGAACTACCATATTTGGTAGAGATATTTCAGGGCTTTTTTACACATTTGATTTTAACATCACTTTTTAAAGAAATATATTTTAAACTATTCCGAAAGCTGTAGCAAAGACAATAGACACATTCTCTGCTCAAATTTTAACACGAGCACTGCTCCATCACCACTTGGGATTCTCCTGGTCACTAAAGAATGTTCTAGGGGCTCAAGGTGAGCAGTTTAAAAGAAGGACTGTTGGGGGGCGCCTGGGTGGCTCAGTCAGGTGAGCATCCGACTCTTGATTTTGGCTCAGGTCATGATCTCATGAACTCTTTGTGGGTTCGGGTTCCGCGAAATGCGGAGTCTGCTTGGGATTCTCCCTCTCTCTGCCCCTCTCCCACCCCTCTCAAAATGAATAAACTTTGAAGGAAAAAAAATAACAAAAGAACAATTGGGGGGCGCCTGGGTGGCTCAGTTGGTTAAGCCTCCGACTTCGGCTCAGGTCAGATCTCACGCTCGTGGGTTCGAGCCCGGCGTCAGGCTCTGTGCTGGCAGCCAGCTCAGAGCCTGGAGCCTGCTTCCAGTTCTGTGTCTCCTTCTCTCTCTGCCCCTCCCCCTCTCATGCTCTGTCTCTCTCTGTGTCAAAAATAAATTAAAAAAAAAAAAAACATCCAACTTCGGCTCAGGTCATGATCTCATGGTTTGTGGGTTCAAGCCCCCGCATCAGGCTCTGTGCTGACAGCTAGCTCAGAGCCTGCAGCCTGCTTCGGATCCTGTGACTCCTTCTCTCTCTGACCCGCCCCCCGTCGCGCTGCCTCTCTCTGTCTCTCAAAAATAAATAAAAACATTTTTAAAAATTAAAAAAAAAAGAACAATCGTTGCCGTTTGCAATTACTTATGTACACGTTCCAGAATTTTCTGGACATGGCCGGAAAGCCAGTTAGAGGCGCAGAGTCTCCCTCAGACAAATGCAACCAACATCTACTGCATGCTTTCACATCATGGAGGACGAGCTCTTTTTTCTCACTGATTCACTTTAAGGCAATATTGTAAATTTTTTTTTATTTACTGTTTTTATTTAATTTAGAGAGAGAGAGTCAGCATGAGCAGGGAAGAGTCAGAGAGAGAGGGAGACACAGAACCTGAAGACAGGCTCCAGGCTCTGAGCTGTTAGCACAGAGCCTGATGTGGGGCTTGAACCCACGAACCGTGAGATCATGACCTGAGCTGAAGCCGGACGCTTAACTGACAGAGCCATCCAGGCGCCCCTAAAGCAATATTATAAATCAGGGGCTGGGTGGTGGTGGCCTTGCATGTCTCTGCAGGGGGCTGAACAGAGTCTGACTGCAAGTAGGGTCTGGAGCTGTGTCTGCATAAGATGGACAACATTTTGATTTGGGGAGGAGATTATTGGTGGGGATGTGGGTGCTCTGTTCATAAAACACTGCCTCTATTGGTTTTATGCGTTGGGATTGGGAATAAGGTTTCATGGGAAATGATTTGCACAGGTCAAAAAAGTCGGGATGTGGGGGGGGGTAGGGGAAGAAGACCACTGGGTCCGCAGGTTGGGTGGCCTCAAGGGCCTTGTCTGCCCAGGGAGCCTGGGAATTTATGACCCACAGTGACAAGTCTTCTCCATCTGTCTGTCTAATGACAGCCGCCGTGGGGAGGGGTGCTGGGTAATATCCTCTAGGATCCGAGGAAGCCCCCAGGGGCTAGGAGCATGGATTCAGAGGACTTATTGGTAAATGCTTAAAGATAAAGCACAATGATATGTAACAACCCCATGCCAGGGCTGGCCCTCCCTCTCACCCTGCCGTGCTCTATTTCTCTAAAGGTGGCCTACCCTTGGGCACCAGTGAGACCCTAACCTGCAGAGTTGCTGGGATGGGCATCATGACCAGCATGAGAGTCTCTTTGGGACGATTGGGGCACTTCTATCTTTTAAGACTTCTGCAGAAAGGGATGCAAGGTGCTGGGGGTGGTGGCTGGACAGGGAGGGGTCCTGATTCCTGCCATTCCTCTGGTCACAGCTTGGGTCTTGAAATGACCCTTTCCATGGAAACACCCTAACCCTCTCCAGCTCATAAGAAACTTGCTGACAACCACCCATCTCTAAACTTGGGCAGGAAGGGACCTCCGGCCCCTGAGAGGCCAAGAAACAGCTCTGAGGTTTTGTCCCCCTGAGAGAACCCAGCTGGGGAAGGACATGCTGAACTCACCCCAAACAGACTCCCTTACGCGGGGCTCACTCGCTCTGGTCCCAGGCCCTGGTCGGTGATGAGCCCTTGGGCTCACGGGGAGACGCCCACGTCCCTGGCACTAAGGGCTGAATCGTGTTCTTCAGAGCAGCCTCAGGCAGGCCGGGCCTCCATGCGGGTGCCCGCGGGCCACAAACCCCTGGCCATGTTCCCTGCCATGCTTTGGGCGACCGGAACTGCTTCCCAGGCTCCCCTTTTCGGCCTCTGCTCCTGCTTTTCACCAAAACATTCTCTCTTTTGTGGTCAGAAGAACAAATCTGGGGACGCCTGGGTGGTTCTGTTGGTAGAGCATCTGACTTTGGCTCAGGCCATGGTCTTGCAGTTTGTGGGTTTGAGCCCTGAGTCGGGCTCTGCAGTGGTGGTTCGGAGCCTCCTTGGGATTCTCTCTCTCTCCCTCTTTCTCTCTGCCGCTGCCCCACTAGCTCTTTCTCTCTCAAAATAAATAAACTTAAAACAAAAAACCCCACAAAACTGATGATTGGCTCTACAGCTTAAAACTCTTCAGTGCACATTTTTACGCCTCCAGAAGAGAAGGGATTAGCTCCCTAGTGTCTAAAGAGTTCTCAACTCACGCCCAGCCCTTCCCACCCCGAGCCTGGGAGCCCTGGGGCAGCGAATGCAGGCCTAGAACCCCAACTCAGCAGTGCTGAGGACGGACTTTGCTCAATGCAGGAATCATCTCTGGTCTTCCGTTCCCATATGACCCTGAAGATTTCAGGAATGTCCTGACTTGGAGCAGATCTGCCTGACTCCTCCCTCTGGTGCCTCCTCCTCACCCAGGAGGTTGGCCGCTGGAATGGCTAGAAGTGGAGAATGGGCGTGGCCATCCCCAGGCCCTCCTTCCCTGTCTCTCTTTTTTAAAGTTTATCTATTTTGAGAGAGAGAGAGAGAGAGAGAAAGAGAGAGAACAAGGTGGGGCGGGGCAGAGAGTGAGGGGGGATAGAGGATCTGAAGCGGGTTCCATGCTGACAGCAGAGAGCCAGATGCAGATCTCACGAAGCATGAGATCATGACCTGAGCTGAAGTCAGACGCTTAACCAACTGAGCCACCCAGGCGCCCCCCTCTTTCTTAGAACAGTGGGGCTGCCCAAACTGGAGCTCCGGCTTGAGGGGGGGGGCGGGTCTTAGAATACCTGGCCCCCTGGGAGCAGATTCCTGTCTTCCTAAGAGGGATCTGAGTCCCCTGGGGCTGGAAAATGAGTAATTTGCTTGTTTAAGCAAAACAGTCCTAGATGGAAGTGGGGGAGGGGCAGGTGGGTGGGCTTCTCTCAACGCAATTTGGAAATAAACTTTGTCTTTCTCGCTACTCCCACCATCAGAACTCCTCAGGAATTGTAATGTCCGGGTCTGTGAAATGGGCGTATCAGGCTGATTTGGAAACCAGTATTTCTTCATGCTGTGTGCAGGGGAGAAGGGAGTCCAGTGTGCATGGAACACAGACAATGTACATGGAGCAGAAGGCAGCAAAGAAAATCTCACCAGCTCCTATTATTGCAATCCATCCAGCAGATAAGAGATTAGTTCCTTAATATATAAAGAGCTTTCACCCACTCCCAGCCCTGGGGGTGCGCACAGGGGCCCTGACGGAGCTGAGCTAGTCCCCCCCCCTCTCCCTGTCCAACAGGAAGGGGCCTCAGAACAGCCAGAGCCCCACCTGCCCTTCCCTAGGCTTTTGAGCCAACCCAGCCTCTTGCAGAGGACGGTTTCTTGAAGGGAGGCGGTGCCAGGTGGGGAAGCACCAGCTGCTTCTTGGCAATGGAGACTGCAGGGGAGGGTGACACCAGGTGGTCACCACTGGCTGAGTCTCTGGCTGCAGGACCTGGATGTCCTGTCAAGGAGCCTGCTCCAGTCTGAAGGAAGAGAACTCGGCTTCTGCTCCGGAAACTGCCAGTTTGAGTGGGGACACTAACCCTGGCCCTAGGGAGCTCCCAGTGTGATAGGGGAGATCCACGTCTTGCCTTGGACGACTCGGATCTTGGGAGGACTCCCAGATGGCTGAGAGAGATGCCACTCCTGCCCGCAGGGAGCTCTCAGTCTAGGCGAGGAAAGCAACCCCTGCCCCAAGGAAGCCTGCAGTCTGAAGAGGTAGATTCAGGGGCGCCTGGGGGGCTCCGTCGGTTGAGCATCCAACTTTGGCTCAGGTCACGGTCTCATAATTCACAAGTTCAAGCCCTGCTGGGCTGGCTGCTGTCAGCGCAGAGCCTGCTTCCGATCCTCTGTCCCTGTCTCTTTCTGCCCCTCCCCACTCACATGTGCGCTTTCTCAAAAATACACATATCTTAAATAAAGAAATAAAGAGGTAGATTGAGTTGCTGCCCTTAGAGATTTCTCGGTTTAATAGGAGAGACATATCTCTGGCTTTGGAAGTTCCCAAAACATGGGGGAAAACACACCCTTTGCTGGAGGGAGCTTCTAATCTGTGGGCTGAAGACACAGTCCCTGCCCTCCAGGTGTCCCCACTCAGACCTGGGGGGACAGGCCAGAGGTCTAATGAAGGCTTTAGGCACGAACTAGTACTGATTCAAACACAGGTGTCAGCCCAATCCATTAAACTGAGCCCCAGGAGAGCCCCGTGGAACAGGTGGGAAGAGCTGTGTGACTTGGGCAAGTCCCTGAACCTCTCTGAGCCTCAGTTTCTTCTCCTGTAAAATGTCAGGGGTTGTGAGAAGGAGGAGAGGTAAAGGTATATAAAGTGAGCAGAACCCAGTAAAGGCAGGATAAGCAGCAGCCTTGTTATTGCGCGGAAGGGAAAGAGAGAGTGGGTGGTGGGTGGAGGTGGGGAGAGGGGCTGGTTCCAGATGCATTTGTGCATCTGTGTCTGTGTGTGTAGGGGGCAAGCGCAGGTGGTCCTGTCCTCAGTCCTCAGCGGGGTGATCGATGGTTTCCTGTGGGGTGGGGCAGGATGGGCCTGGTCAGCCGGGAGAGGACCATTGTCTTGGTAAATGAGGTTTGGCTTCCCAGCAGGAGCGGGGCCATCTGCTTTTATTGTTTCCAACTGTAGCCTTGGGAATTCACAACCCCCCAAGGCCTCACACCTCAAAAAAACATACATAGGGGTGTGGAGTTGGGGGTCACTTCAGAGCCCCACCCACTTAGAGACTCCCAGTCTTGGGTTTCTCTCTCCCAGTGTGCCACACCCACCTCCTGAGCCAGAGCCAGAGCCTGCTGCACCGTAGGGCTCCCCGTTTCTCCCCTCCCCGAGCAATCCTCCTGCCCGCTATTCCCCAAACTTCATTATCTCGGGACCCAGACCATTTACCACCACTTGCTGTTTGGTCAGACCCGTCACTTAATCATCAAGTGCCGATTGCTCTGGCACAGGCCAGTGTGGGGCAGAAAGAAACCTGGTGTCAGCCAAGCCCGGGGATGAATTCTGGCTCCAGCGCTTCCTAGCTGAGTGACCCTGTGCAAGTCAATTAACCTCCCTGGGCTTCGGTCCCAGCTTGTCCGGGACCGACATATGGCCATTTATTGGCCATATACTGATCTGGGGCTAGAGCCTTAGGTGCATTATCTAGTTTAGGCTTTTGAAGTGGGCAACAATGACAACGTGGGGACAAATCTTCGAGGGCTTTGCCCAAGGTTACACAGGAGAGGCACTGGCGGGGCTGGGACTTGATCTCTGGTTGTCTGACTCCAAAGGTGAGGTCTCTGACCACTCCTCACATTACCCTCAGTGACCCATACCGGTGTAGATGCTGTGATTCTCAAGGACGGCCCGTACCTGGGGCCTTAATCCCAGAGCCCGGCACAGAGAGAGCCTCTAAGAACTTGTAGTTTCTGCAATGACTTCATCTCAACCGCTCTAGATTCTAGGAGGGGCCTTATCCCTTGGACCCCCACACCCGTCCAGTGGCCTGTACCTGATGGTCAATGCCGGGCCATGGGGTGGTGTACGGAGAGCTGTCAGAATGGGGGGCTGGCAGTGGTGAGGGCAGCGTGGCCTCTAGTGGCAACGGTTCAGCCCCCTCCCTGTGTCCTCCCTGGGGATGGCCTGGGCTCCAGAGGAAGGGCTGACAGAAGACAGGCAGAGGGGCTGGAGCAGCAGAAGAGGCAGGTCTCATCCGAAGGAGCCAGAATAGGGAGGCTCATATAACAACCCCCCTTGGGAACATGCCCACCCTCCTCAGCCATCCTCCCCAAGCTGTAGAATCAGGGAGGCCAAGATGCACATCATCCCTATTCTACCACATTCCTGGCTGAGACCAGGCAAGGAACTCCCTCCAGGGCACACAGCTAGGAAGCCATCTGCCGGATTCCCAGATTCAAACCCATTCCGCAGGACTTGGGCAGTCACTTCCCTCTCTATCATCAGGCACTGGAATCACCTTCATCTTCCAGGGAGATGAGAAGCCCAGGACCACAGGGGTTTCCCAGGTGGCTTGCTCCCCCTCCGACCTCCCCATCTATGGTCTTCTGCTCCGGGGTCAACCCTGCCCCTGGCCTGGCCAGCAGGACCCAACGGGACCCAAGCATAACCTGTGGCTTGCAATTTTCAGTTCACTTCTATCCCCTTGATCGAACGTTCATTCGGTAGAACACGTGTGCCGGGGGCACCCACTGGGTGTACTGGGACCACAAATAGAACAAGACCCAGCCTCGTCCAGGGGAGAGCAGCCCACGAGAGACAGACAGGCAAGAGGGGAGCAGGAGGGCTTCCCACAAGAGGGGACATCTGACCTTGGCCTGCAGGGAGAGCAGGCTTCGACTGAACAAGAGCAGGGGAGGAGACATTTCAGAAGGAGGGAAGAGTTGAAGACGCAGATGAAGTGTTGTGGGTGGCAGGTGGAGTTGTTAATTTAGTGCCAACAGGGAGCCATTTGAAGGATTTAGGGCTGGGGAGAGGGGGTGGGTTGAACGGTGGCCAGGAGGAAGGCAGAGAAGGTGCCAGCATTTTCATGTGGATGAGGGGCAAGGAGGTGCTGAGCAATTTTGGAGGGGTCCCAGAAGCTGCCGAGGAGGCAGAGATGGCAAGGTGCCCTGGGGTGCCAAGGCTGGGCCTGCCTGCCAGGGGGGACCATGAGTACGAGGCTGGATGGGGTTTGCCTGTGTCCCTAGTCCCTAGGTGCCAGCTCTGGCCATGGCTGAAAACCGGAACTTAGGGGAGCCTAGAACTTGCTTGCTGGGAGAAGGTTTCCTTCTGCTGAAGTGGCCCTCATCGAGCCACTGCTGCGCTCCAGGGGTGGCGTGTCCCCCCCGTCATGAGGACATAGATGATCCGATGGGCAGAGGGTTTGGGCAATTACACAGCAGGTCCAGGATACAGCAAGACAAAGCCCCCAGAGGAAAGGAGATGGCTTGTGCACAAGTGCCATTAAAAAGGAAATCGGTGCAAGACAGAGGTTCGGGACTGGGGATGAGTCACATGGATGCCTCATGATGAATGACCAGCTGTTGGCAACATTGACACAGTGACACTCATCTCACTTTGGAAGCAGTGGTCCTTTTCACCCTGATTTTTTAAGACTGCTTTGAGGACAAGCAGAGAGGAGGAGCAAGAAGAGGGGACAGCGCCCTGTGACAGCAGGAACCATGTAATGGTGGGGGCGGTGGCAACTGTGACTGCGATGGGCGGGGGTGGGGAGGGGTGGGCACAGTCAGGTTTCTCTGCACGGTCTCTAAGCCTTCAATTGGGATCCATTTCCCCTTGCTGTGGAGACCCCATCCCCACCCCAGCCAGGGACTGAAGCCTCCCCCACCGCCACCAAGTGTGTACTGTGCAGGCATCCGGTCTGCTTTTTTCACTGTTTCACCACACATCCCTCCGGGTGGGTGCTGTTATCCCCATTTTATGAAGGGGGCATTGAGGCTCAGGGAAATGCATTTCTTTGTCCAAGATCACTCCCAGGGCCTCTGTCTGCCTGATCCCAGAGGGATGGTGCTGAACCCGCACCGGGACACTTCTTGAGGGCCACCGGCTGGGAGGAGCGCAGAGTGCAAGGTGCGCTGGGCAGGAGACCAGACGGAGTCGAAGGCCGAGGGAACCCCCAGTGGAGGAAAGCAAGAAGACTTGGCGGGAAACCCAAGAGCCCTCACATCTCAAACCCCGCAGGCGGCTGAGACCCCGGTGCACGAATGGAGAAAAAGCCAGTGGAGGAAGAGGGCCTGAGCCCCGCCGTCGAGGTTGCTAGGGGCGCGGAACCGCCCTGGCGCGTGGCCGCGGGCAGCGCTGGCAGGGGCGCACCCACAGCCTCCTCCCCCCAAAACACACCTTAGCCCCCCAGGCAGCCTCGAAAGGGACAGGAGGACCCGCCTGTCAGCTCTGCCTGGGGCTCTGGGAGTCTTCGAAGCTTCTTCGAACGGTGGCGGATTCCCCAGTCCACTCCCACGTCCTGGAGACCACCCAGAGACTCAGAGACAGAGAGACAAAGAGAGACGCGGTCCCAGACGAAGAAGGGCTAGTGCGGAGGAGGAGGGTAGCCGAACGCCGCGACCCAGAGAGGGGGCGAAGGCGCGCAGGTGGCAGAGTGTCAGAGCGCGGAAAAGTGAGCGTCCGGCGGAAGGTGGGCGGACGCGGGGGCCGGGAGCAGAGCCTGGAGCCCAGCGGTGACGCGGCGAGGAGCCGAGGCGGCGGACTCACGGACCGACGGCTCCGAGGGCCCGGAGGGCAGGGAAGAAAGCATCCTCACCTCCAGCCACGGTCCCCCGCGCGCCCTGCCCCGAAGCGCGCCAGGTAGCCCACCTTTGTCCCGGCAAGCTACCAGGTGAGGAAGGAGGGCGGGGCCAGGGGCGGGCCAAGGCCATGCCTTACCTGTCCGGCCGGCGGGGCGGGGGCCGAGGGGCGCGGGGCCGAG
>NC_043707.1:133455216-133474604 GCF_006229205.1 Suricata suricatta
CCGGGCGAGGCGGGCCCACTTCTGCCGGTGCGTAAGAGCCACCTCGGCGCTGCCCGGAGCGCGTGGGACGGGCGGGGCGCGGGCAGCGGTGGCGCATCTGGACGGCCCTGCCGGGAGCGGGCGACAAAGGGCCGCGGCAGGGGTCCCTGGCGGACCCAACAATGGATCGGAGCTGAGCGCTCAGCTGCAGCCGCGTCTGGCTGGGCTGGGGCCGGCCAGTCCCCAAAAGGATTATTCCGCCCTGGCTGTCAAATGGGACGGAAGAAATGCCCGGTGCGAGGGAGGCGGGACGGGGCACCGCGGAGCCTTTGTAGCCTCGGAAAGTGCGCGGAGCGGGAGGCGGTGTTCTAGGACAAGTCGCTCTTCCTTGTGGGAGTATAGGGGTCTTCAACCCGTTACCAGGTGTGAATCCTGGGCCTTGACGGCCACACTCGTGTGTTTCCCCCGCTACACACCCTGGGCGGGAAGGGAGAGATACAGTCCTCTTACCCAACACGCGCACCACACACACACACACACACACACACACACACACGCGCGTGCGCGCGGTCTTCATCGCCACGCCCCGTCCAAAGTCCGAGTGATGCTCCCTAGCCCGGCCCAGCTGGGACAAAGCCAGCCCCCAGGGCCGGCTCATCCATCACCGCGTGGGGCGCCGCGTCCTGAAGACCCTGGGAGTCCGGGAATGCTGTGATGAGTCCCACGGTCCTCATAACTCACGGCGGGGTCAGTGGGGCCACAGGCACTGCAGAGATCAAAGAGCTGTTGGGTGGGACCCGGCGCTCGGGAATCGGGAGTTTCTCCTGGAGCCCAGAGTGCGCCCAGCGACTTCCATTTCGATTGTATTCCTTTTCCTCCAGAGCACAGCAGTTCTGGCTCAGAGGATTAAGGAACTCCTTTCTTTGGTCAGGCCAGATGCCTGGGCTTATCAGCCTCATTCCTGGTCACCTTTGGCAATGTCCTAACCTCTCTGAGCTCATCATCCCTAACCCTTAGGGTTCAAGGATTCATTTCAGTGCAAGGAGAGAACGTTCCTGGGGGCCTGGCCCCATGGGAAATACTCTAGAAAAATTACCTGCTATAGTTCTGTATGCCTAACGGGCACCAGGATCTACTGGGTTTTGAGCAGAGTAGAGGCATTACCTGACTTAGGCTTTAACTAATTCACTCCAATTCCTACAGTTGGGAGCAGATTTCAATAAGCCATGGACCAAGCCAGGGAGACAAGGAACTGTGGCGGGGAAGAGGTGATGTGGCGTGGAGGAGGGGTATGTGTGTGTGGGGGGGCATGATTCTCCTTTTCAGGAATGAAACTGTGGCCAGGCATGCGCCGGAGACTGGTTGGAATGTTACTGCTCTGGCTGTGTTCACCAGTGGGGCCATCTTTTGCTATGACTGCTGCTCTCTGGGTTGTCACAGAATGACACATCGAGAAAAGATCGATGTCAGGAGAGGCCTAGACTCCTCTCCCATCCTGGTTTTGGTGACTTTGGACCTCCGTGTCCCTAGAGTTGTATGGCCAAAGTAGAAACTCCTCAAATATCCACCAGCTGATGAATGGATAGACACAGTGTGCTGGACCCACACAATGGAATATTTGGCCATAAAGGGATGAAGTGCCACTACGGGCCACAGGGCGCAGGTGAATCTTGAAAACATTATGCCGAGTGAAACAAGCCAGGCGTAAAAGGCCACATGGTGTATGATGTAGACGGAATGTTCAAGAGAGGCAAGCCCATGGAGACAGGAAGTAGATTAGCGGTTGCCTGGGAATGGGGGGGGGGTAAAGTTCTTTTTGGAATAATGAAAGTGTTCTGGAATTAGGTGGTGGTGATTGAGGCAAAACTCACTAAAAACCACTACACTGCATATTTAATTCTATTATTTTTTTTAATTAAAAAATTGTATTTACTATTTATTTACTTTTGAGAGAGGCAAAGTGCAAGCAGGGAAGGGGCAGAGAGGGAGACATAGAATCTAAAGCAGGCTCCAGGCTCCGAGCTGTCAGCACAGAGCCCAGTGCAGGAATCGAACCCACGAACTGCGAGATCATGACCTGAGCCAAAGTCAGACGCTCAACTGACTGAGCCACCCAAGTGCCCCATAAACTGCGTATTTTAAATGGTGAACTTTATGGTTTGTGAAATACATCTCAATAAACCAGGTTTTTGTTTTTTTTTTTTTTTTTTAAATAGTGAGCTGCATCAAGGGTTCTTACCCTGTGGTCTGGGATGGCTTCAGAGGGCCCAGGAATGCCTGAAATTAGGGAAGGCATTCCATGTCTATGGGTGGAGGTTCTCAGTTTAAGAAGGGATGATTTGTTTTAAAAATGTTTTTTAATGTTTATTTATTTTTGATAGAGACAGAGCATGAGTGGGGTAGGGGCAGAGAGAGAGGGAGACACAGAACTGAAGCAGGCTCCAGGCTCTGAGCTGTCAGCACAGAGCCTGATTTGCGGCTCGAACTCAGACTGTGAGATCATGACCTGAGCCCAAGTCAGATGCCCAACCGACTGAGCCACCCAGGTGCCCCAAGAAGGGATGATTTGTTAGGTCCCCCTCCTGACCAAAAAGGGGTCAGTAACATTGGGGAGTCAGCAATACACTGGGGAGGGAATGTCGTGTGTGGGCTCTGCCCTGATGGGCTAAGCTCAGGGCCCCGGTTTGGGTCTGAGGTCAGCTGTGGATCTGGGGGGCTGTATAGGTCAGCCTCACACCAGAAGGCCAGGTGAGAGAGGGTGGAGCTGAGGGAGGGCCATGCTCCCTGGTCTTTAGGCATCTCTGGCAGGGGAGATGCATGTCCTCCGTAGGGCCCTTGGGGACTGCCTTGGGAAATGGAGATGGGGAGGGGGCGCAGTTGAAGGTGTTTTAGATGGGGTTTTGAAAAGCATGGTGGCCAGTCCAGAGTGTTCTAGGGCCTTAGACAGTGTGGGCGGATCTTACTATCATTGCCACAATAGCACTAATTGTGCATTTATGTGCCAGGCATTGTGCATTATATATATATGTATATTTAATTTTTTAACATTTATTCATTTTTGAGACAGAGCATGAGTGGGGGAGGGGCAGAGAGAGAGGGAGAAACGGGGTCTGAAGCAGGCTCCAGGCTCTGAGCTGTCAGCACAGAGCCTGGCCCAGGTCTCAGACCCACGAACCGCAAGATCATGACCTGAGCTGAAGTCAGACGCTTAACTGACTGAGCCACCCAGGCCCCCCTATATATATATTTTTTTTTAAGTTTATTTATTTATTTTGAGAGAGACAGAGACAGCACAAGTGGGAAAGAGGTGGAGAGAGAGGGAGAGAGAGAACCGCAAGCAGGCTCTGCACCGCCAGCGCAGAGCCTGATGCGCGGCTTGAACCTATGTTTCTGTGAGATCATGACCTGAGCGGAAACCAAGAGTTGGATGCTTAACCGACTGAACCGCCTAGGTGCCCCTGTGCGCTTTATATTTTTACAAACATCTCACTTGTTCCCCCTTTAACCCTATGGAATCGGTGCTCCCATTATCTCATTTTACAGGTGAGGAAACAACTTCAGAGAGGGAAGGGACCCACAGCTGGTCAAGGAGGGGCGGTGGGGAAAGAGCACGTTAGAGATTCGAGGAGCCTGGGGGGTGCAGCGGGCGGGTCGTGAGCATTCCCCAGCTCTTGCTTCAGTTTTGACAGCAGCGTTTTTGCACACTGCCTGTAGTTCAAGCACTGAAATCAGACGTCTTTGTTCTCATTCAGAATAAGTAGGATTCAAGACAGGCAAATGGCAGGGAGCCACTGTCCGCCATCATTGGTTTCATCTGTTCTTTCTTTCATTAATTCATTTACTTGCACTCACTGAGAACCTGTATAGGGCCAGGCACTGGGGGAGGGGCTGGACCAAAAGGGTAAATGAGGCTGAGTCTCTCTCTGCTCAGGAAGTGTTCCAAATGGCTGTGTGTTTGAACATCGGGGTGCCAGTGGGACCGTTACCAGGCTCTATGTGGCTGACTCTCTGTGGCTCCCCCGACTCTCCTGTGTTTGGTGTCTTAGGACACTTAGGCAGGGACGGGATGAATGATCTGTCACGTGATCAGACAGGTGGGTATGGGGAGGCCTTGGCAGCATCTTAGGGGTCTGGATACTTCATTGCCTGTTGTCTTGCCCAGTTCACTCACTGCGTGTTTGTTCAGTGAACTCTGGGAATCCTCCTTTGCCCATGCACGCCTGGGTCTTTGCAAGACTTTCTTACATCTTGCTTTCTCTTAGTTTCAATTTAAATGTCTCTTGGGAGTGATTTTCTTTCTGTCCTCATTACAGACCCTCAGGGACCTGCTCCAGTTGGCAAATCAGCTCTCTCTCCTCCTAAACATCCATCCTTTCCTCCCAGATGCCCTCCTACATATTGTCATTATGGTGAAAAATATGCAAATAACTTGGAAAAACAGTCTCCCAGCAAATGGGTATTCAAAAATGTAATAAATTAACCCCATAATGTAATCTTGGTCCCAAGACTATCCATCATTCTGATGTGCTCAAGATCTAGAAACCCAGATGCCGCAGAGCCCTATGGATACAAATGACAGATGAGCCCCCTCCCGCCTCTCCAGCTTCTTGGCCCCCATGGAACCCAAGGCCATCAGAGGTTTAGGGAACATCTGTCCAGCCTGTTCATTTAAAAAACGAGGAGACAGAGGCCTTTTTGGGGTGAGGGGTCAGATCAGTTTGAATCCCTCCTCATCTGTCTCCCAGCCTGTCTTCCTCCGCTTGTGGATGACTCGGAATCCAAAGCCCCAAATGTAGGCTTTTTGCCTATGGGTTTCTAGTTGACAAGGCAGGTACCGCAGTGTCAAAGGCTCTAGGGACTTCCTCGCTTTCTGCATTTGAAAAATGTTGAGTGTTGGGTTGTATGTCTGCCAAGGTCTCTCTGAAGTTCGTTAGCTCTGTGTGTCAGGGGACCTACAGGTGGCTTGCACTGTGTCCTCTCAGGGCAGGGCGCTAAGGCGAGGGGTCTGGCATGAGTCTTCATGTCGCTCACATTGTACCCCATGGGAGTAGCTTGACTCGGAGTTTCCCAGCCCAGGAACCACTCCCAAGAAACCCTTTACAAGAAATTGCGCCCCCCCCTCCCCCCGCAGGACTGCCACTTCCTGTCACCAATGGACAAGCTGCCTGAACAGCCTCCTGGGGGGTGGGGGGCAAAGAAGGACTCTTGCTTTCTCCAGGGCCAAAGTGTCCATAATGATTAAATCTCAAGGAGTCAGGGGACACTGTTTACAAGCCGGTGAGCTGGTTAACTGGCTCTGTGTGGTAACGGTCCTCTCCTACATGGCACGGTATGGGCAGGGTCGCCAAGTCTTGAGAAGGGCTGCTATGCCACCGGCTGCAACAATCCCTGAAATAAACCATCTATCCCTTTGGGTTAAGTGTGGAAATGGTGTGAAATGCAGACTTTCTTTGGGAGCAGCCCAAACCACTGTGGCAATTCCCATACCTTTTTTCAGGGTCCCTGGGGAACTTGTTAAAGGGCCCATATCCTGCTTTGCACCCAGACTGGGTTCAGTAGGTCAGAGAGGCCTGGGTTCCAGGAGTTTAATGGGCTCCCCAGGGATTCTGATGCAGATTTCCAAGGATTGCTTTGAGAAGTGCTTTGCTGATGTTCCTGGCTTAATGGGCCAAGTTACTTATTCGCTTTCTTGTTCCTATCCCATTGGAAGTGGGCAAATGCAGGTTTGAAGGCATCCGGAGTGAAAAGGGGTGTGGGTCTCCAATACTGACCTGTAATTGATAAACATTCCTGGCTAGATCTGTGTACCTACAGGTGGGAGTGACTCCTAACAAGCTCTTCTGTCTCTAGAGGTCAGAGTCAAGGTCCCCAGGCTTCTGGTCCTGATTTGTTGCCTATAACTCTACTGCAACTTCTCTGACTCTAGTTTTCCCACCTGTAAAATAAAGGGGCTGAAAATAAGTTGAAGCCCTGGAGCCAACTTTGAAGTCAGAACTGGGTTTGTATTCCAGTTGTGTGATTTGGGAAAATTAGGGAACATCTCTGAGCCTGTTTGCCATCTGTAAAGTGGGGCTGTAAATAATGGGTGCTTAGCTCCTAGGGTTAATGAGGGAATTAAAGAAATCAGTGCTTGATAGAGAGTAAGTGTTCAATCCATGTTAGTGATTATTTTAATATTAATATTTTTATCTCCCAAGGGGCCTCTCAGCCCTTTCAGAGTCCATGTCTATAGGGGATTCCAGAAGGAAGACAACTCCTCACGTCCCTTCCCTCAATAGATGTGTGATTTGGGAAGGTTACTTCACCCTTCTGAACCTCGTTTGGCTCATCTATAAAATGGGGACAATCATAGTAACTGTCCCACGGAATTGTTTTGAGGATTTAGTGGGATAATCCACGAGCACACTTAGCCTGGTGCCTGGCACACGGCTGGAGCCCTGTAAAGGTCAGGTACCACCATGATGCTTGGGCCCGGGAGGTTTTACCTTCCTGGGAGGTAAACCTAGGCTGCATTTAGTTTCTGGGTGAGGGCGGGGATGAGGGCGTACCTGGTGCTACCCGTCTTCCTCTGTCCCCGCCCCGGAGCCGGCGGATTCTCTTTCGGTTGGGCAGCTGAGGTCCGGGGATGGTGACTCTGCAGCTAGCAGTAGGTGTCGCTGTCTCTAAGTCCCCAGCTGTACCCTCCACCTGGTCCTCACCAGCAACACCTATCCGCTCCCTCCCAACGCTTCCCAAAGCGAGACAAATGCCCCGGGGAGCAAAATACGTGGCGATCTGATGTGGAGAGCGAAGGTGTCTTTTTTCGCGCCCACCCCGAGCCAAAGGGAGGCTGTGCCGCGCAGTCTCCGCTTCTCCCGCCGAGGGCCCTGCTCCTCCCAAGCCCCGCCCCTCCGGCTGCCTCTCCTTCCCGCCCCCGGGTTGGCTGCGCGGGGAAAGTAGGCGTGGCCGGAGGCGGTCACAAGGACCTGTCCGAGCTCCGCGGAAGTCTCGGAGCAGAGTCCAGGCCGCTGGTGCGGCGGTAGGCGCGAGTGGTCGGGTCGGTGGTTCCCCGCGCCGGGGGAGGGGAGAGGGGCGGGGTTCCCTCTCTGGAGCTTTCCGGCCAAGCGGAGGGTGGTGTCTTATTCCAGCCCAGTTTCGTTCCCAGCGCGTCCCGCTTTGCGCTCGCGGGCCTAGGCAACCGCCGTTCCCTCTGCGGCCGTGCCCTTTATGCGGGCACGGCCCTGGCCTTTCCTCCTCCCACCCTCCGAGGCGGCAGGGCGAGGGGCCAGTAGACAGGCTGATCGGGGCGCAGCTAATGTCCCCGAGCTATGACGCCAGCGTGGGAGGTCCCTTCTAGCTGCTCTGATTCTGTGTGAAGAGGCAGGGGGAAGGCGTCCTGCCCCGATTCCCACCAGACGGAGGGGAGGGGCGGTGGAGGCGAGCGCACCCTGCGGCTGCCTGGACCCTTAGAACCAGCCCCCACTCCTGCCCCACCCCCTAGGTGGCGGTGAGGATGACCACACTCACGCGACAGGACCTCAACTTTGGTCAAGGTAGGGAGGCTGGACCTGCGGACCCGGGGTTGGGGGCGAGGGAGGGCCTGGGTCGGCGGGCTTCCCAAGCTCACCGGCTTCAGCCCCCTCACAGTGGTGGCCGATGTGCTCTGCGAGTTCCTGGAGGTGGCCGTGCACCTCATCCTCTACGTGCGCGAGGTCTACCCGGTGGGCATCTTCCAGAAGCGTAAGAAGTACAACGTGCCTGTCCAGGTGAGCCCCCACCTTTGGTTACCCGCGAACCTCAAGGTGGGTAGAGAGTGGATTTTTGAACTCTCCTCCGCTTTCAGGCTAAGTCCCTTCACTCCCCAGCGGCCTGACCTGGCCTTTCAGTTCCTAGCCATCACTGCGGAGGACTTTTTTTTTTTTTTTTTTCCATCTCTTTGAACTGGGAGTTCCCCTTGCCTCAAGTTAGGGACCAGACCCTGGGGTTAGAGTTGCCCCTGGGGCATGGTTGTATTTTAAAGAGCTCCTGAGACTGGTGAACGGTTGGTTTGGGGAGGTGATTCCTGTAAATGTCAGGTACCCCTGCTCTCTGCCCTCATTTGTAATGGGTTGTTTTAGGTTAAAAAGCAGACAACGCAGTAAACGAAGGCTACCCTGTCCCCAGTCTCTAGAAGTGCTGGCCTCTTAGAAGGCACTCAGTAAACATGAGAATAAATGAATGACCCAGTACTGGAAGGTGGTGGAAGCTTGAAGGATATCCGAGGAAAAGGGAAAAAAGAATGGCATTTACTGTGCACTCACTGTGTAGTATGGATTTTCTCACTACTCATCACATTTTCTTTATGAGATCTGCCACAGATGAAGTAATTAAGGCTCAGAGAAGTTAAGTGATTTACCTGGGACCACATAGCACTTAGTCCCGGATTCTCAAATTTTGAAAGTTGATTAAATTTTTGAATCCCTTGTCTGGGAAAAATGCCTGGATGCTCAAATACACACACAGCTTAGGGACTCCTCAGCCTCTGGAGAACCCCACGGACCCCACGTTAGAAACCCCTGATGCTGTATTAAGTGCTAATGTTGAGACTGAATTCTTATCTTCTACCTTCCGTGTGGATAATGTGCAGTTCTTAGCCCCATGATGGGAAGTCGGTCCCCTGGGTAGGAAGCCCTAAGGAACTGCTGGCCTCTGTCCCTGGGCTCCTGGAGGTAGGGGTGTTGGGTGGGTTTCCCGTTGGCGCTTCGGGCCTCACCAGCCGTCATGGGGTTGTGCGCAGATGTCCTGCCACCCGGAGCTGAACCAGTATATCCAGGACACCCTGCACTGTGTCAAGCCACTCCTGGAGAAGGTGAGGGCGCCAGGTTCCCCAGCCTACTTCACTCCCAGTCTGCTGCTCCAGTCTTCCAGGACAGGGTGATGCTGGGACCATGCGGGGGGTCCCTATGACTCTATATCCAAGAGCTTGTGTCCTGCACCCTGGAGACCACCCCCTGCCCAAGGACAGATCTTGAGGCCACATTCAGGGTGTGCTGGGCCCCAGAGCCCTATTTTGGAGATGCCCAAGTGGGGCCTGCCCCAGAGGGTTCTGGGTTCTTTTCACATTTGTTTCTCTCGCTGCCCCCAAGCTCTGTCTGGGCTTGCTCCCGGCAGGTTTCTATTGTGTCCCGCTCTCTGAGATGTCCTGGGACCCCCATGGGGCCCAGCCACTCTCTCCCCTCTCAGTCTGTACCACGCCATGTCAGGCGGTGCCTACTTGAAGTTCTCAGACCTCCTTCCAGGTGCTCAGGGACCCTCAGCCCAGAAGCTGAGAAGGGCTGTGAGTGTGCCCTTCCCGTCCTTTCTTGGGCAGGGGGAGGGGGTGGTGCTGGGTGGGCCTCCTGGGTCTGGAGTAGTGGATTCCTGCCCTTGCAGAATGATGTGGAGAAAGTGGTGGTGGTAATTTTGGACAAAGAGCACCGCCCAGTGGAGAAATTCGTCTTTGAAATCACCCAGCCTCCACTGCTGTCCATCAGGTAAGCTTCCTGTCCGCGGACTGCCAGCTGCCTGGCTGGTACGGATCCTTAGAAATAGCCCCCATACTCACCTCTTTAGGGCAGCCCTTGAATTCCTCAGCGGGGTCTGTGTTCTCAGGTGCCTACTTGGCTGCACCAAGCCACTTCTCTCCCCTCCTGCCTTTTAGAACCCCTCTGAAAGTCCACTTCCTCCAGGAAGCTCGGTAAGGAGGAGAATGACAAGGAACGCCATCCTAACATGGTTGGCTGCCCAGTGGTCTTCATGTGCCTTCTGTGAGGTCCACACCTGGAAAATCATAGAGTTGCTGAATGGCTAGTCCCAACCTCCTTTTATAGATGGAGAAACCAAGGACCAGAGAGATGACGTGAACCATTCAGGGTCACCCAGATGGCAGCAGAACAGGGACACAGACCCAGTTTTCTGACTTCCTAGTCAAGCGTCCAGTCCATAGTCAACCAGAAGTTGACCTTGGGCAAGCGTGTGGGCTGCTCAGCTGCTGGTTTCCTGTGGCGAGGTCAGGGCACTGTTATCTCTTCCCACTTGCTGTGTAGCCTCAGGCCAGCCCTTTCCCTTCCTGGCTTGGTGTCCTGGGGTATGGAGAGGCTAGGGCTGTATTCTTGTTCTCAGACCAGGCTGCATGTTAGAACTGCCCATGGGGGCTCACTGTGCCCCATTTGGCCTTAGTTTGGGATGGGCTTAGCATGGGACTCAGCATTTTTTTTAAAGCTTATTTATTTATTATTTTGAGACAGAGCACAAGTGGTGGAAGGGCAGAGAAAGAGGGTGAGAGAATCCCAGGCAGGCTCTGCACTGTCAGTGCAGAGCCCCATGTGGGGCTTTAACTCACAAAATGCAAGATCGTGACCTGAGCTGAAGTTGGACGCTTAACTGACAGAGCCAGCCACCCAGGTGCCCCATTCAGCATTGGTTTTAAACTCTCCAGATGGTTTTAACTGTGTCCATAGGATAGGCAGCCAAGCCCTCCGAAGCCCACACACTCAGAAGCAGAGAGGGCCCCTGGACCCCAAGGTCTGTTTCCAGGGTTGATTGCCCGCAGGTGGGAAGGGCCACCAGTGTGATGGGAGACCCTCCTTTTCTCCTTCCAGCTCAGATTCCCTGTTGTCTCATGTAGAGCAGCTGCTCCGAGCCTTCATCCTGAAGATCAGTGTGTGTGATGCTGTCTTGGACCACAACCCCCCAGGTGTGCTTACCCCCACCCTGTTCTTGGGTGTTTCCGTGGCTACCTTGGCTTGGTCTGCAGTCTCAGGTCCCTACTGTGTTGTATCAAGCCACCCGTCTTCCTTCTTGTGTTTTAGAAACTCTCTGAAAGCCCGCCTCCTCCAGGAAGTTACTCTGATTGACTCCACCGGGGTTCAGTCTCGCTATGGACTGTGCCTTGTCTTAGCACTTGGTTTATACTTTTCTCCCCCGGTGGGGGTGGGGGGGTAGCTGCTGAGCCTGGGAGTGGGGAAGAGGCTCTGTTCAGTGGCTGGCATGCGATGGCCCAGCCTTGACCAGACCCTTCCTTCTTTAGGCTGTACCTTCACAGTCTTAGTGCACACGAGAGAAGCGGCCACCCGCAACATGGAGAAGATTCAGGTCATCAAGGTGAGAAGAGACCTGCCTGGGAGGGGGTGCAGGGAGATGGTGGAGGGCTTTGAAAGCAAGATGCTACAGTTCTTTTTATTTTTTATTTATTTAAAAAAAATTTTTAACGTTTATTTTTGAGAGAGAGACACACAAGAGTGTGAGTGGGGGAGGGTCAGAGAGAGAGGGAGACAGATTCAGAAGCAGACTCCAGGCTCCGAGCTGTCAGCACAGAGCCTGACGCGGGGCTTGAACCCATGAACCATGAGATCATGACCTGAGCTGAAGTTGGCCACTTAACCGACTGAGCCACCCAGGCGCCCCAAAATGCCACAGGTCTGAGCAGGCAGGGGTTTGCCGATAGCGCACTCATAACCTTGTTTACGGCAGTGCCTGGTACACAGAAGGTTTTTGTTGTGTGAACCGTGTGGCTACGTGCTTGTCATGACCCTGCCTGGGCACTCTGTGCTGAGAGGACGGAGCCTTGTCCTGGGGCTGCCAGCTCCGTGGTGGTTCTCAAGAGAGGGCGGCAGTGGGGGTAAGGTCTGGAGGTCTTCGCCCACCAGTTTCCAACTTGGTGTTTGGATCTTGTGAAATCGCCTGGGTTCCCAGCCCAGCTTGGAGCTACGGGCTTGGCCTCTTGGATGGAGGAACTGGGAATCTGCATTCCTGGTCGTTCCTTAGTGATCCTGATGTTCAATGAAGTCTGAGGACCCTGGCTCTGGAGAGGGAGTGGGTAGCAGAGTGAGGACAGGCCACAGTCCAACCCCCTTCCACCCACTTCCCTTGGTCCCCACCCTAGGACTTTCCCTGGATCTTGGCAGATGAGCAGGATGTCCACATGCACGACCCTCGACTGATACCACTAAAAACGATGACATCAGACATCTTAAAGGTGAGCTGCACGGGGACCTGGTAAACTTCACTGAGGGTATGCTGGGGGGGGCGGGGCTTGCCCAAGGCTAATGGCTCAGACGAGATGACCAAGGAATGGTTGGCCTAAGGCTCCAAGCTTCCTCTCCCATAACCCATGGCTGTGCCCCACCGTTGGCAGAAATCTGTCTGCCTGGGGCATGTGGGCCCTCCTGAGGACATGCCCTGGCCGTGCTCCTGACCTTGGCGGTTTATTCCTGTCTACTAGATGCAGCTCTACGTGGAAGAGAGAGCTCACAAAAGCAGCTGAGGGTGTGATGCTCCGATCATGGATGCAACAACTGTGGGACACTGGGGGCCCCCAGCCTGGGGCGGTGCTGTGGGAGCCCCCTGCCCCCCCCCCCCCCAATCCAAGTGCTCTTATTGCCTCTGTGTATGGACCGCCCACTCTCCGGCCTGGCGCTGCTCAGGTCTGGTTGCCTTCACGGAGGAATTTTCCCTGGGGAGGGCAGGGAAGGATGCTGGGACCTGGATTTCTTGGCTTCCTAGGGTGTGGCTGGCCACCACTGTCTGTCTCCAATACTGTGCTGTGAGCTGTTTCAATAAAGAGCCCCACGGGCTGAGCCGGGCTGTCACTAACTGGAGAGGGGCCGGAGCAGCCAAGTTAACCTGGGAGGAGGGGCTGCTTCTCTGCCAAAGTGCCAGGGACCCCTCTACCCACCCCTAGACCCAACCCCAGGCTGGTTTTACTGAAAACATTGTGACAAACCATCAGAGTACAGGACGGGGGGTTCCCACACCCTGGTGGGTTTGCCCAAGGTTGGAACGAACTGGGGCAAGAGCTCCAGGGGCAGGGGCCCTCACTGCCTGCTACAGGCTCCACCGGAGGGGACCTTTGGCAGTCGGTTGGCCCAGACAGAGGACGGATGAATGGCTATCAAATGACAGACTGTCAGAAGGACCTTCTGGGGTGAGGGATGGAGGGCAAATGAACAACCTTCTCCTACCCCTCTGTGGTCTCGGGCTGAGCAGTGCAGGGGGCCGGCTCCCAGCCATCTTCGGGCTGATAATGATGCTGCTATTGGTGACACGGGGCCCGTACCAGCCTGCCCAGAACTGGGTGTCCTTGCCCCCGTGCTGGAAGAGGATGTGGCGGACGCCCGGAGGGTAATCTGAGAAAGTGTAGGAGACCTGGGGGGTGGGGAGAAGCAGAAGTGATTGCCAGGCCTGGGGAAGGGACAAGAAGGGGTGACCACTCTGCTGGAGCGGGGAAGGGAGGAGCCAGGTGCTGCAGGGGAGAGTCACTGGGGCTGGAGGGCAGGGGAGCTGGGGGCATTCCATGCCCTGAGGCTGCCCCTTGTTTCTCTGCTGTCGTGGCCGTGAGAGAAGCAGGTGGTGAGTGGTGAGCGGGTGAGGCCTCACCTCATTCCACGTGGCATCGTTCCATTGATCGATGGTCACGGGCGGGGGCTCGAAGGAGGCGAGGACGATGTAGTCAGCTGAGACCAGGTGTACCCGGATGCGGTAGGTACAGCCGCAGTCTGCCCTGGCGGCGAACCTGGGGGAGGGTGGGGCTCAGGACTGCGCACCCCAAGACAGAAGGCAGCCCTGGAGGCAGGCAGGCAGCAGCCCCACAAACTGGAGCTCTGAGTCGGAGTTCCCTGCTCTGCCCGCTGGTTTCATTGCTCCCTCGGCCCTACTGTGCCCCTGGGGTAAACAGTCTGTCTGTGCCCGGCCACGCTTACCCCCACGGAGCAAAGTGGCAACCCTTTTGGGTGTCCTCTCAATGTCTCTTTAACACAGCAAAAGGCTCTCTACAGATAAACGCCTGGGCTGTGGGAGCTGTGTCACCTGTTTGTCATAGTGGGTCAGACTGGGATTTGGTGGAAATTCAAGGGGTGGGCTGTGTGATGGGGGCTAGTACGGAGCTCACCCTCTGCTCAGCCCTGCCGTCCACCCCTCTGCAGTTCTGCATGCCCCTCCAACCCCATCCACCTTTAGAGTGGCGGTCCTGGGGCCTGGCTGGAATTGGGGTTCTGCCGCTGCTGCTTGGGGCCAAGCCAGAGCGTTGTGGAGCTCTGGGCACTGAGCAGGAGCCTGGGAAAGAGCTGAGGGGTGACGGGGGAGGGGAGGCAGATAGGCAGGAGGCACTGAGCAAAGTCTGGGGGGTGGGGTCCTGGTGTCTCTGCTGCTTCAGTACTTGTTTGGTGACTATCTCTGGGTCTCAGTCTCCCCATCTGAAAACTGGACTTAACACTTGCGGATGCGGGGGGCGGGGGGCAGGAAGGTCCAGATGTGCGGAATGGGTAGGTGCTGGGTCTGTCGGCAGGGGCGGTAAGGCCGGCATGGCCAGCTGTGGGGACAGCCCTGCTCCAGGACACTGTCAGGCAAAGACTGGGCACTGCCTATACATGGTCTCAGGAAGAAAAGAGGGAAGAAGGCAGAGCGTGGCCCCAGCCCTGCTCACCAGTCCTTAACCACGATGTCAGGCCGGAATGTGTCCAGAAGCTCCTCCCAGTAGCCCTCGGCCTTGAGGTCCACCAGCTGGGACTTGAGGCACATCCTATGGAGCAAAAGGAAAGGCGTACATCTGCTGGGTGCGCTCTGCACGGCCAGGACCCAGCAGTGTCCCCGGACTGCGGCGGGACTGTGGCTGGTGCCGGCCTGTGAGAAACACATGGGGGGTCTGACCCACCTGTGCCTTGGTGGCATGTGATCTCAGTCCAAGGGCCCCAAAGAGGGCACCTCCGTGAACTCATATTCCTAGACTAGGAACCTGCAGACACCCTGACTTACCCTGATCACCCAGTGGCTCCCAGTCCCCTCCTACTGCTCCCCTCTGCCCCGTGAATCCAGCCTCTGAGTCCTCCTGCTTTAGGCAGCCACAGACTCTGTGCTGGTCTGGGAACCACTTCCTCAAGCTGCAGAGAGAGGCCCTCGCTGAGGCCCGAGGTTGGCAAAAGGTGTCCTGACCCCTTCCCCCCTCTACCCCCCGGGATACTCCCAGCTCAGTTGTGTGTCTTACGCAAAAGATGTGACAAAGTACTTCTTGACTCTGGAGTCAGGAAAGTCTGTCCCGTGGTCTCCAGGGAGGCTCTCCACCTTCCAGTGGTCTCCGCCATTGGAGTCAATCCGCCAGGATGTCATATCCTCTAGGAAAAACCGACCAAGGTCAGAGTCCCCTGGGTAAAGGTGCTCCCAGGAGGGAGGAAGGGTATGAAGCAGGCTTGCTCAAGCTCCCACCTCAAGGTGGGCACCCCTCCTAAGGTGCCCTTCTTCCAACATGTCCCTACCTGTCCCCACCGTATCGGCCCTGATCTGGGACCCTCCCCACCCCCACCTTGTCCCTGACTGGCTCTACTTATAACATGAAGCTGGGAAAAAAAAAGAGAATATTACCAGAAATTCTAAACTGGCCTTTCCTTCCTTTCAAACTGTTGCTGAAGGATTCTGGGGAAATACCCAAGTACTTTCAGTTCTCAAAACACGAAGTTACCAGGGGCCTGCGATGGTACGTTTGTCTGTTCTTAATGGCTGATGTCACTTTGTCCCAACGCAGACTGCTGACGTGACTGGCATTTCCCCTGACACCCTAGCTACGTAACTGAGATCCGAGAGGGCCCGAGGACTAGTTTCTGGGTTTGCTGGTGGGTCACAGGAACCTGCTGGACCAGCTCAGAGCCTCCTCTGCCCAGGGCGGGAGGGACAGCTGTGAGGGTGGGTGTCCTCTGCATTGGTGGCCCGTAGTGACCCCATGTTCACAATCCCCCCCCAGGTTGGCCTGGCAGGTTCTGGTCTCCCTGTTCAGACCTGGCTGAGAGGACCTTAAAAGAACAGCAGTGTTTCTCTACCTTTCCAGAACAGTCACCAAGGGAGCTTTTCCAGATTGCTCTCTTGCTCCCTCTACTAGAAGCTCACACCTATTGCCTGGGTGCCCTGGGGTACCCCAGGAGAGAACCAGGGGAGCAAAACAGAAATCCAGCCGTGGGGCTGTGCCAAACGCAGGCTGCGGGCGGGCCTTGCAGAAGCTGTGTGAACTGAGCCGGCGGCCAAGCTGGGTCGCTTCGTTGTGGAATCTGGGGCAGGCAGAGAGATTGGGTGTCTGGGCCACTGTCTGTGGGGCCTCTGAGAGGGCCCCGAGGGCCCTTAGCAGTCACGGCCAGGCCCCGGCAACTGGGCAGTTCTGGATCTTCGGGGAGGACACTCCTCACGAGGCCTAATACTTCCTGTCTATAAAATGGAGCCAACCCACTTATTTGGTCAATTCCTGGGATCCTCGGGAGGGTCAAGAGCAAAAACCGACACGAAAGGGGTTCCGAGTGTACACGCTATGCCTCAGTCTGTTGCTGCCGTAGCCCCAAGAGGCCCGGTGTCTGGGATGTGGGAGGTGCTTCGTGCAGGGAGAAAAGCCACTGGCAAATACAAGAGAACGTCAGAAGCTAAATGGGGGCCTCTAGTTATGCAGTCACCTCTTGAAGTCCTTATTCCCTTCATCTGGATAACGGGATAACCCGTTATCTGTCAAGGACCTCGGTCCAGTGCCTGGCCGCAGAGGAAGCTTAGCCTGAACTCAAGAGGGGAAGGTGAACGTGTAGTTTGTTCATTCAACAAACGTTTTTCTGAGCACCTGCTATGTGAAGGCATCATTGTGGACATTGGGTGGAGAGGGGCAAGCAAGACCCACTGGGCCCCTGGACCTTGAAGTCTGTGGCAGAGGGAAAAAACAACAACAACAACAAAAACAACAACCAAGAGATAAATAAGGTAATTATAGGTAATGAAAGTGTCACGAAGAAGCTAAACAGAGTGGGTGTGATAGAGGTAGATGGTCAGGGGGTGCGGGGGCAGGGCAGGTGTCTGAACTGAGACCTGAAGAATAAGGAAGAATCAAGGGAGTGTGGGAGGGGCGTGAGAGAACATTCCACATAGTGCGGGAGCCGCGAGGGCACAGCCTCCTGAGTGTCAGGAGAGGGAGGGGACCAGCCTGGGAGCAGCGCCCAGCCTACCTTCGGCGCACGGATTGCGTAGGAGGTTCCGGCGGAGACTGCACAGAAAGAAGAAGATCTTCCAGTCGGCCACAGGCTGGTCCCAGTCCTCGGTGATGAAGCCCTCGTGCAGGCACTTGCGCTTCCAGAGGGTCACCAGGTCGATGAGGTCTCGCCAGAGGCTGCAGACCAGGCGGCAGTGCAGGAGCAGCTGGCGGGCGGGCACGTGTGTGAGCACCTCCAGCAGAATGTTCTCAGGGAGCTCATTGATGCTGACTGGGGCCATGGCTGGGGTGAGGCAGGGTGCGCACACAGGCCTGTGGGGGAGCAACACTGGTTAGGAGCCCTGACCAAGCAGGTGCACCCCTCGGATTCCCAGGGACCTAAGCCAGGGGCCCTTTAAAAAAAATTGGGGGCACCTGGGTGGCTCAGTCGGTTGAGCGTTTGGCTTTGGCTCAGGTCACGATCTCACGGTTTGTGAGTTCGAGCCCAGTGTCAGATGACCTGGAGCCCCACTTTGGGTGAACCCCACTGCTCTCTCCTTCTCCCTCTCTCTGCCCCTCGCTCACTTGTGCCCTCTCAAAAACAAAAATTGCTTAGTTCTAAGTTGTTGGACCTGGTGTCCTGGAAGACCCGGCTGAGGCCCCGCTATTGTCTGTGAGCTCTGCAGGAGTTTGTGGTGATGTGACTTTGGTGCTGGGAATTCGCTATTAGTCTGGGGATGTAATAAGGATTTTATATTTCAGGTCACTTCATTAAGTGGTGGGGTTAGTGCTGAGAAACCAACTACCTCTCCCCTGATTGCTCACTTTGGCCTGGAGGCCAGATGTGCTAAAACACCCCAATGAGAAGCATCCCCCCACCCCATTCTGGTTTGGGCATCAGGTCAGAGCCCACTTTGAAATGCTCAGAAACTGCAAAGCAGATTGAGGTAGCCTGAGCAAGACTGACTGGGTTTGAATCCTGGCCTGCAGAGGCCAGCTAGGGGAGCTGTAAAAGGAGCGGACAACCGCCCTGACCGCAGAAGGGGAGGACTCAGTACACGCACAGCACTTAGCACGGGGCCGCAGAGATGTGCTCCAGAGCACCATTATTTACACTCCTGCCGGTACAGCAAAAATCCTCCAGCAGCTGTCGTTACCCGTCCCCCCAGAGCACCTTCCTCCCTCTACATCTGAACTGCACAATGGTTCTGGGAAATGTAGTGTCACTGGCTAGCCTGGATATCCAGTTCGCTAAGGAGAGCCCCCCTAGGAGGGGAGAGAAGGCCAGCCACCCTCAGATGGGCCTTATGGGCTTTTAGGCGGAGGGAGGAGTGGTTCAGCAGGGCAGAGAACAATGAATCAGGTGCTGTACCTTACACAATAACGCCAGGGTGGGAAAAAAAACTGCGTGGCTGACTAGGTCTTCCCAAGTTTCAGAAGCAACTCTAAACAATTTTGAAAATATAGAGGTGCCTGGTGGCTCAGTAGATTAGGCTTCCGACTTTGGCTCAGGTCATGATCTCACGGTTGTGGGTTCGAGTCCCACATGGGGCTCTGTGCTGATCCCTGAGCATGGAGCCTTCAGATTCTGTGTCTTCCTCTCTCTCTGCCCCTCCCCTGCTCGCTCTCTGTCTCTCAAAATAAGATAAAGATATTTAAAAAAAAGAAAAAAAAGAAAATATGAAGCCGTCAAATTTTAAATGTTGGCAACTCCTAAAAGCACCGTCCAGGGCAAATAAAAGCTGCCGGGTGGGGGTAGGTAGGCAGGGCTCCTCACCCAGGCGTCCGGAGTCTGGTCTCCGGCTCTGGCCGCCCTTATCACTCGCACTCCCTCCCTTGGTTTCTGTACTTCGTGGGTGTCCTGCGAGGCATGACTGCGCAGGATTGGGGCAGGGAGTGAAGCCACCCCGGGGCACCTTGTGCTTCTCACGTCTCCAGCCCGAGTCGCGACCTTATCAACAACCCCTCCAGGTACTGTTGTTACCATGCCAACTTCTCTAAAGCAAAAGCTGAGGCTTGGAAAAGTTTGGTGACCGCCCGAGGCCCTGCGGGCGTGGTACTGCCCGGAGGTCCGAGATCGGCCCCGGGCAGGGCTTCGCTCCCAAACGGAACGGCCCGGAGTCGGAGCCAGGGCCCGGACGACGCGGGATCCCGCCCAGCGTGTGACCAGATACAGGCGACAGTGCCCGACGCTGCCCCTCTACCTCGCGCCGTTCCGACCGCCCACCCCGCGGTCCCCGGAGCCCCCGCCCGCTCGAGACTGCGCCGCCGGCTCAGTTAACGCCCCGCCCCGCCGGGGAACGCCGGACACCCAAGCCCTACCCGCGCCTGTCCCTCCACGCCCGTCCCCCGGGCTGGACTGCGACCTGGACGCGGGGAGCGACGCCCCGCGGGACCTGAGCTCCGGGTCAGCCGGGACCCTGCGCCTTCCGCTGCGCCTTCCGCTCTCGCCCCGCCCCGTCCTCGCGTCACGCGCCGGGCTCGGACC
>NC_043707.1:133474704-133480764 GCF_006229205.1 Suricata suricatta
CTCCTCCCGCAGCTTAGGGGACGAAGTCCCGAGGTCTCAGGGCCCCGTGCCCCGCTACCGACCCTCCAGACCTCGTAGCCTTAACCTGTCTTCTCCTCCAGGTGGTGGGCAGTCGGGTCCCACTGATTCCCTTTGCTTTCTCCTCCTTCTGGGAAGTCAGAACCTTCCCTAACCACGCCTCTACCTGTGCGCAGGTCACTCTGAGACCTCTTCCCGGTTCGTTCCATTATGGGGCGGGAGGTGGGGCTCTCCCCGGAGGGTGATTGCTGAAACTCTGGGCTGGAACTCGGCTTTCACTTTAACTAGGGCCTGGCTTCGTGTAGGCCTCAATTTACTCAAAAGTGAAAACCTCTCTGCGCCTTTGTCAGGATTAAATTTATTAATTAATTTCATCATTCAACAAATAATTATCAAGCACCTACTTAAGGCAACCACAAAGGGTTGTGCAGGCTGTGCACTGCGCAGGGGTGCCTGGCCCAGGCGACCTTGTTAACTTGTCAGGGCTGCGTCTCCCCCAAAGGGGTCTTCTGCTAACTAGTTTCCCATACTGCTAGTGCATGGTGTCCCTGCCATAGCTGAGGCCCTCATCTAGTTCACTACTGAGATAAACGGTACATTAAGCACCTACTGTGTGCCACACACCATTCTAAATGCTTGGGCTTCATCTGATGTCAGTAAAACTCTTGGCAGAGTAAGCAGTGCTGCAACGAGAGGTACACAAGGGCTACCCAGATATCCACATGCCCGGCCCCCCACCTCGCGCCCCCCCTCCCTTGTGACCAGGCCCTGGAGAAAGCTATCAGTGCTGGAGGGTTGCTGGGGTGAGATATTGGCAGCTCATTGAGGAGTCTGTCCTATGACCCTTATCCTGCCACAGTCTGCCTCCTGAAATGTGAACCATTCTTTGTACCTTGGATGGAAGCCACGTTATGCCGCACCTTCTGCAGGTCCAGGGCTCGGCTTCCCATGAAACTTGCCTTCCCTCCTCAGAAACCACTAGGCACAGGTTGGGCTGGGAACACCTTTTATTTAGCTGCATGCAGCAGGAGCAGAATCAGGGCACAGCCGTCCTTCCGACAGGAGTGAGGTTGGGCAGGGCGGGGCCGTTCTGGGAACAGCAGCAGTTCCAGGGGTGGGCTAGGGGCTTGGAATGCTTTCCAAGCCATAGGGAAGGTGGTCCTTGAAACCCCCCCCCCCACTCATGTCCTGGCTCTTAGAATCAGGGTCTAATCCTGCCCCTCACCTGCCCTGGGTTACTGTGCACAGGATTCCAGGGGTCTTTTGGAGATCCTGGCCCCACCTGATACCCATCTGACTTCTGACTTCTTGGGCTTCACTGACTGTGAGGTCAGTCCAGACCTGGCCTGGACCCCAACCCATCTTGGGCCTGCGATCTCAGACCAGGCCTGAGCCTGGCTGGCAGAGCAAAGAGCTTGGGAGGGGCGGAAGACAGGCCAGCACAGCTCCCCTTCCACTTCCAGACCTGTCTGAGCTACGTGGTCACCTCCCAGCATCTGCACCATCTAGGCCAGACACAGGCTTGCCAGATGTCGTGACTGTCCTTGCTCTGAGGCCCCCCAGTGAAGACACGGAGAAAGGGCCCGGGGTGGGGGGAAGGTGGAGACACACATCTAGATTTGGCATCTGAGCTTGGAGACCACTCTGGGAGGAACCTGGGAGAAGGCCCTGCACCTGCTCAACCTCAGGGGCCCCATCTCTTAAAGGAGCCCACACAGGCCTCCCCCGCCATCACTCAGGCTGAGACCTGGGGCAGAGCACTGTGAGTCTCCACAAAATAGGCAACTGAGGGGCAAGGATGAACTAGGAGGTCTGGGGTAGCCCGGCCCCCCTCCCTCCCCTAACCCAGCCCTTCTCTGACAGCAGTTTACCGGTTGGGGTTTGGCGGATCAGGGCTTGGGGGGCGTCAAGGCAGTGGGGGCCCGATGGTGATGCTGCTGTTGGTGACCCTCGGGCCGTACCAGCCGGCCCAGTAGTGGGTGTCCACGCCGCCGTGCTGAAACCAGATGTAGCGGACGCCGGGCGGGTAGTTGGAGAATGTGTGAGAGACCTGAGGGGCGGAGGGGGTGGTGTTTGGCAGGTAGAGGGAGAGAAGTCAGGGGCCAAGGTCTTAATGCTGGCCCAGCAGTCAGCAGAACTGAGTTCTAGTCCTAACTCTGTGACTTTGGGCAGATGCTTCCCCTCTCTGCCTCAGTTTCCTTATCTGTAAAATGGGGCTAAATCCTCCTGGGTCCGTTCACTCCCCAGGATTGCCTAAGTGTGGCTCAAAGGAACTGAAGGAAAGTAAAGGATGTCCAACACAGTCATCACTGGGCACATGTGGCTCTTTCAGTTAAAGTTAATTAAAATTAGATAAAATTAAAAATTTCGTTCCTCAGTCACACTAGGAACTAGCTTTTTTTTTTTTTTTTTTTAACATTTACTTATTATTGAGAGACAGAGCATGAGCATGGGAGGGGCAGAGAGGCGGGGAGGGGGGTGGCGGGACACAGACTCTGAAGCAGGCTCCAGGTTCTGAGTTGTAGCAAAGAGCCCAAAGCGGGGCTTGAACTCACAAACCGTGAGATCATGATCTGAGCTGAAGTCAGACACCTAACAGACTGAACTACCCAGGCGCCCCTGAACTAGCTCTTATTAAGTGTTCAATAGTCACATGTGGCTATTGGTTACATAGAGATTTCTATCACTGCCGAAGGTTCTACTGGACGGCACTGGTCTAGACTGGCAAACTGTGACCTAGGGGCCCATTGCCTGCTTTTATAAATAAAGTTTTACTGGAACACAGCCATGTCCATATAGCTGCTTTCACAACACGATGGCACAGCTGAAGAGAGGAGTTGTAGTGGTAGAGACAGCAGGCCTGCAAAGTGTGAAATATTTGTATCTGCTGCCCCCTGGTCTAAGCAGTAGGAATAACCAATGTTAGTAACAGAAGTAAACCTTTTTGAAACATGGCTTCACCAGCAGCTTGGGACATTGATGCCCCGGGTGAGCTGGGATCTGAACCCCCCCCCCGCCTTTTGACAGCAGTCTCAGCCCCGGGCAATACGCCACCCACCCTCCTCCTGGTCCACGCACCTCCCTCCACTTGGCATCGCTCTTCTGCTGGATTGTCGCCGGGTCTGGCTGGAAGGTCCCCAGAGGCGCGTGTGCTGACGACAGGAGCTGAACACACAGTTGGTACTTGGACCCACAGTCTGGCCTGGCTGCGAACCTGCAGGCAGAGGGAGGGCCCATCAGGGCCTCGCAGATGGGGGGCAGGGTGGGGGCGGGGCGCCTGAGTGGCAGGCCCCCCTCCCCCAGACCCTCGCCCCAGGCACTCACCAGTCCTTGACCTCGATGTCCGGCCGTGTGGTGTCCATCAGCTCCTCCCAATACCCTTCAGCCTTGAGGTCCACAACCTGGGACTTGAGGCAGGTGCTGGGGGTGGGAGTGGGGGTGGGCGGGTGAAGGGGTGGGAGGGGCTGGGGCATTAGGGCACTGGGGGGTTAGGGCTGCCCCTTTCAGAGGCAGGAGACCCCATGGTGAAGTGTCTGGGGCTTTCCCCCACCCCAAGATTTCCCCAGCCTCGGCTCTTACTAATAAGAAGTCACGAAGTATTTCTTGACCTGGTCATTGGGGAATTCCTTCCTCTGGTCTCCAGAGAGATCCTCCACCTTCCACTCATCACCTCCATTCACATCCAGGCTCCAGAATTCAAAGCCCTCTGGCCAGAAAGCAGAACCCACGTCACAGGGAAGCCCTTCAGTGGTCCCTTTCTCCCAAGTGTCTCTTCCTCCTGGCTCCACTCCCTGGACCTCTGCAGCTGCCCTCCAGCCTCACGCTGTGGGCCACTGCTGATCAATAGCAGCTGACTTGTATTAGCTGCTTCCCAGGTGCCAGGCACCACGGTAAGTGACTGCCACTGGGAATCCCAAGATACGTGACCACGGGAGTGACCAGATCCCTTCCGTGATGGGAGAGCGCTCTGACGCCAGAGCCAGCCAGATCTGGGGCTAGTCCCAGCTCTACCAGTATTGGGCTGTGTGACCCCAGATACGTTGCTTTCCCTGTCTGAGCCTTGGTTTTGTCCTCTGTAACCTGAAGAACAAGAACTGGCAAACTTTTTCTGCCAAGAGCCAAAAGATTTTAGGTTTTGTGGCCTACATACTATCTCTGCTAGTCTTTTCTATTTAATTTAAATGTTAATTTTTTTGATATATAAAGCATTTAAAATCACAAAAGCTTGTTTTAGCTCCTGGGCCACGTGTAGCTAATGGACCATAGTGTGCCAAGATCATGGCCGTTGGGGAGTCAAGTGATGCAAGCATCTGAAAGCTCTGGATAGCCTGGAGTTATTTCATTATCATTTTGCTCCAGAATTTGGCCGTATAGCGGAAAATGACCTTCCCATCCCATCCCACTGCCTGGCTAATGAGTTCAGATGCAGTAAGGTAAAAAGGGAGCTCTAGGTGACATAAAAATTTTTGTTTTCCTTGTTGTAATAGGCTGGAAAGAAGAATGGATCTCTCATTCTCCCATGAGTAAAGTCCCCTTTGCACTCTGGGACAGTCCTGGCATGCCTGGCCCTGGACTCTGGGATCTAGGCCAACAAATTATGCCTCTGACTTCCTGGTCCTGTGTCTTGGGCACAAGCAGTCCCGACTGCTCAACAGTCCCTCTCCTAGGAAAGGTCACTGGGGAAATAATCTTAAGAGTGGAATACAAACTCACGTTATAGGGAACTCTTGGCCTCAGTTTGCCCATCTGAAAAATGGGAGCACTAACAGCACCTACCTCTTGGGATTATTGTGGGAGGATTAAAGGAGTTAAGCCATCCAAAGTGCCCCGCTCACAGTAAATGCATAATGAAAGTCAGCTGCTATCCCGGCAGCCTGTGTGTTGGGGGCAGACCAGACCCACCCTCCAGCCTACCTTCGGCACATGGATTGTGTAGGAGATTCCTGTGTAGGCTGCGCAGGAAGTAGAAGATCTTCCAGTCGGCCACAGGCTGGTCCCAGTCCTCGGTGATGAAGCCCTCGTGCAGGCACTTGCGCTTCCAGAGGGTCACCAGGTCGATGAGGTCTCGCCAGAGGCTGCAGACCAGGCGGCAGCGCAGGAGCAGCTGGCGGGCGGGCACGTGTGTGAGCACCTCCAGCAGAATGTTCTCAGGAAGCTCGTTGATGTTCTCCACGGCCATGGCTTGTGGCTTCTGGACACCCTCCTGTGGTTATTGAGAAGCTACCCTTCAAAGCTGGCTCTCTCCCCCAGAATGGAATATCTGCAGCACCCCATGGTGGTGAGGTTCCCATCCCAGTTCTACCCTGTACTGTCTCAGGAAATTCACCGTGTTTCTCCGTGCCTCAGTTTCCCCCTCTGTAAAATGGGACCAGGAACTGTACTAAAATGGGTTCAAATGCCGTGACACACCAGATGCTCAATAAATGGTGATTGATTTTACTGCTGCCTCACAACGGCCTCTAAAGGACGCTAAGGACACCCAGAGGGGCGCGAGTGCCTGCCCACGGTCATATACACAGCGGAGGGAGAGTCTTCTCTGATTCTAGAGCCGGCCTTTTCCATCAGGCGTCTGTACACGGTAAATAAGAACGCGCAGTCCCGCAGAGCACTCGGTCAAGTCCTCAAACGGAGGAGGGAGAGAGACTGGGGCTGGGGGGATAATGATCATGGTCTCTGACGGAGGTGTGAAGAGCTCAAGCGACTTTCTCAAGGCCGCAGAGTAAATGATCTGCCTAGCTGGGACTGGAGAGGAGGTGGGCGACGGGGAAAGGCCTTTCCTATATTGCCACCTCCATCCTCGTGGCTGGGCTTCAACCCCAGGACCCCCGCGCGCTCGCCTCCCACCTCGCGTTGTGGCTTTAAAGTGCCCTCCACCCACCCACCCAAAGCCGGGGCTTGGACCTCTGGGCATCGATAAGCGACCTCAGCCCCGGTTCGTTCTTGCGCCCGCGTCGCGCAGACCCCGCGCGGCCTGGGCCTTATCCGCGCCGGGCCTCCCTCCGCGCACTGCCGCGCGGCCGGAAACCGTCCCCCCCGGCCCCC
>NC_043707.1:133480864-133548907 GCF_006229205.1 Suricata suricatta
GCCCTCCCCGCGCTGCGCCCCCCACCGCTACGTAGGAAAATTACCTGGAGGGGAGGGCCGGGAGGAGCCTCCGCCCCCCCTCCGCCTGGGCCGCGCGCCCCGCACCCCCAGCATGACCCAGACTCCCGGTGCCCCCTCGCCTCCTCCTTCCAGCAGCCACCCCTGGAGGGAAGTGGGAGACCCCCCAAATCGGATCCCCACTCCCATTAAAAAACCCGACTCCCGACCTTTCCCTGCCTCCTGGGTCGGCCGCGGAACCGGTAGCCTCAGGCCCGGGGCCGCCCACTCCAGACTGCGGGGCGTCCCTGCTCCCGGCCAAAGGCGGGGCGGGGGCGGAGGCGGGGGCCTTTAAGAGGCGCGGCCAGCCGGGACCCGACTTAGACGCGGGCAGCGCCTGGACTCCCCGCCGCCGCGGGACTCGGGCAGCCCCGCAGCCCCGCAGCGCTCCGGCTCCTCCTCCTCTCAAGACCGCCCTCCGCAGCGATGGACGGAGACGGTGAACCAGGTAGCCGCGGCCACTCAGATCCACTCGCTCGGCCCGGGAGGGGAGACCGAGGCAGGCGGGCGAGTGCGACGGAAAGGGGGCATCAGAAAGCCAAAGGGTCCCCGAGACCCCGCGCGGCAAACTTTTACCCACGCAAAGCCCTTGCAACAGTTTTAAAAGAGCACAGCCCTGTGTCTGGCTGGAGGCCTGCAGAGGTGACAGGCAGGGAGGGAGGAACCCTGGGTCCTATTTACCGGAGGGATAGGGTAGGAGTAATCCCACATTCCCGCCTCTCGGCTTCTGAGGGTCTGTTGGGTCCGCGTCTGGGACGCATCTGGGATGCCGGAGGCTGCAAGCCTTTTTCTTCCCTCAACTTCTTTCATTTGCCAGCTCTGGCCCTTGAGCTGCGTATATCTCTACGGATTTCTTGGGGTTGCCGGCCTCTCCCCACCCCATCCGAGCCTTCCTCCTTGGCTCCCTTGTCTGGAGGGGCTCCTCTTCAACTGGATGGCGGGTTGCCCAGTGGGGATCACGCCAGCGGTGAGGGAGAGTTGGGGCACAGCTCAGGGCCCTCTGAGACTGCCCAGTCATCTTGCCTGGCACCAGAGACCCCCCCTCTCCCCATCCCCGCGAACTCCCTGCTGGGCCTGTAGGGGTTGCCTGCTGAGTCAGGGTGGGAACAAAGCTTGCCTGCAGATTTCCCCACCCCCGTCCCAGCACGCCCATCTGAGTGGGCCTTGCCCGGAGGAGTCAACAGGAAACTGATGCGCGCTCCGCTCCGGTAACCGAGCCCCTCTCTCCCCAGCCCTGAAACTCCCAGCTCCTTCAGCCCCTGCTCCCAATCCGTGACCCCCCTTGCCATACCCTCTATAGGGCCCCAGAATGGGCTCCTGCTTTTTCCCAGGGCTCAGCTATTCCCTGGACTCCAGGGCCCGATGCAGGTGAGTGAATCAGCCTGGGAGGCAGCTTCTAGGGGCCAGATAACTTTCCGACAGCAACAATGTGGGGAGTTGTGTGTGCTGGAAAGGGATGGGGGGGCTGTAATCAGATCTGGGGCCTGGAGTGCCAGGCCTGGGGCCAGGAGAGGGGACTGGGCAAGGTGCACCTTTCGCGGGAGCATCAGGTGTCCACCAGGGCCAGGGCAGGGCAGGGGGAGGGCTGGAGAGGTGAGGACACTGGGCCGGGCTCCCCAGAGAGCTGGGTGCAGCAGGATGGGCAGGTGATGCAGCTTCAGGGCCTGGCATTTTCCTTTCTGTCTGCCCATTGTTCTTCTGTGTGACTTGGGAGAAGCCAGGAAACTGGGCCTCAGTTTCCCCTCTGCAAACAAGAAAAGGGTAAATCCCCACATCCTAAAGATGTGCTCTCCTCCCAAAGCAACTAATAATGCAGGAAACTGTTGTGCTCCATGAGATTCACTAAATAAGATTTGCGGAGGACTGACTGTGTGCTCCGGGCTCCGAAGAAGAAGAGGTAAAGCCCGGATCAGCTCTCAAGGGCCTGACTGTGGGACAGGGGTGAAAGTGCTGCATGTGAAGAGAGAGATAAAGGACTGGCAGGCTGGGGTCCTGGCGACGCCCAGACTCGGGTCTAGGCCCTGCCTGTCCTTCCACCCGCCCCAGCCCGTTTCCACCACCACATGGGCTTTCTAGCCCTTAGGAACCCCCCCATCCTGGATCTGAGAGCACTCACCCCTCCTCATCACCCAGAGTGGCCCCAGCTCCTCACCGCTGTGTCTTCCTCCGGCGACTGTGCTCTCAGTATCTGCTTACTCAAGGTTTTGATGGCCCAGTTGAGGCCAACTGGGTTCCAGGATAGTCCTGCCTGCAGCTCCTGACCTCTGTCCACCTCCTGCCTCTGCCTCAGGGGACTGGAACGTCAGCACTGTTCATATGGCCTGGCACAATGATTACTCCCATTGTATAGATGAGGAAACTGAGGGCCAGGGACAGGAAAAGGGAGTGAAAAGACCTTCCTTTCTTGAGCACTTGTTACATCTCCCTGTTAGATAATACCTGCTCTCTATTTTATTTGAGAGAGAGAGAGTGAGCACCAGCAGGGAGAGGGGCAGAGGGAGGGAGGGATGGAGGGAGGGAGAGAGAGAGAAAGAGAGAGAGAGAGAGAGAGAGAGAGAGAGAGAGACAGAGAGAGAGAGAGAGAATCCCAAGCAGGCTCCAGGCTGAGCACAGAGCCCGAGGTGGCTTCATCCCAGGACCTTGGGATCATGACCTGAGCCAAAACCAAGAGTTGGGTGCTCAACCGACTGAGCCACCCAGGTGCCCCCACCTTCTCTGCTAATGAGCCCCCATGTCACACTGCTGTGGCTGGTACTCCTGTTCTCCTTTCTCTTCAGGCCTCAGATCCCCATGTCCCATAACCTTTGGCGAGTCAGAATCAAACCATACGGTGTCTCCAAAGTCAACAAACTATTTTATGGAGGGCATTTTTTTTTTTGAGTCTGGATTTGAACCCAGGCTCCAACCACTCATTTGCTGGGTGATCCTGAGTGGCTTCACCTCACCGTGCCTCAGTTTCCTTATCAGTGACATCGCAACAGCAATAGGACCAACCTCAAAGAGATGCTGTAAGGATTTAGAGAAAAGAAAAACGCTTAGGACAATGTCTCCCTCTTGCTAAATGCCCAGTAAACATCAGCTGCTGACAGCGTGCCAGGGAGAGTCCCAGATGCCAGGCACTGGGATGGAGCAGTGAGTGTCCCAGACCCAGTTATTGCCTTCCTTCTCTCAGTCTAGTCCTGAGGGAGGTGTTAGCAAACCCTAGGAAGGACAGGAATGCCAGGGCTAGAAGATTTCATGGTGGGAAGTCCAGAGCTGTCCCCAGAGGAGGGTTCTCAGGGGGCGGATGCAAGGATAAAGGAGGGGCTAAAGTCAAGTTTGTGCAGTAGACGGATGCCCTTACTGTAAGATTATCAGTTGCTGTTATCTGGTCGGGTTTACTGGCCCAGCAGCGAAACTCTTCGGACTGGGTGCTGGTCTGTGTCCCTAGCTCCCTGGGGTCTCTCCCACTGGGCACCGGTTTCTGGACACAGAACCTCGGGTCCAGGTTTCGGATTGTCTGAGGGTGGGTGAGGGGTTAGGTTCCAGACACGTCGCGGTTCTGAAACTTGGAGGGGGATATTCTGAGCAGAGTCACAGCTCCCCCGTCCCTGGCCTGCAGAGAGCGTGGGCCAGCCGGAGGAGGTGAGCCCGGAGGGGCAGCAGGAGGAAGCGGGCGCGGAGGAGGCGAACGCCGGGGAGGAGCGGCCGGAGGAGGAGGAGGAGGACGAGGAGGAGGCGGAGGCGGAGGCGGAGGCGGCGTACCTGGACGGGCTGCCCGAGCCGCTGCTGCTGCGCGTGCTGGCCGAGCTGCCGGCCGCCCAGCTTGTGCAGGCCTGCCGCCTGGTGTGCCTGCGCTGGAAGGAGCTGGTGGACGGCGCCCCCCTCTGGCTGCTCAAGTGCCAGCAGGAGGGGCTGGTGCCCGAGGGCGGCGCCGAGGACGAGCGCGACCACTGGCAGCAGTTCTACTTCCTGAGCAAGCGGCGGCGCAACCTTCTGCGCAACCCGTGCGGGGAAGGTGAGGGGCCCGGGGAGCTCAGCTTCCCCTTCTGCAAAATGGGCCGGAACAACGCCAGCCTGGCCCTGGCACAACACCCTACAGAGTAGTCGCAGCAGTAAAACTGTGACATAGTTTTGGTGCCCGGGGCCGCCTGCTCTCTGGGGGGTCCCTCTTCCAGGTCCTTACACTCTCACGAACTGAGGCAAGACGGGCCTTGTGGAGGACCCTCCCGGGAGGGAGAGAAAATCTGGGGACGAGCAGAAAGTGCCTCCCGTTCCACCCCCTTGCATCACCTGCCCGCCCCATCCCGTGAGAGGACCCCGTTCCCCTGCCCCGCAACTGTAGGTGTAGGGGCCACACCCTCAGCAGGGAGTGGGTGACCAGGGTGGGACTGTCGTGTTCTTACAGAGGACCTGGAGGGCTGGTGCGACGTGGAGCACGGTGGGGACGGCTGGAGGGTGGAGGACCTGCCCGGAGACTGTGGGGTGGAATTCATCCACGATGAGAGCGTCAAGAAGTACTTCGCCTCCTCCTTTGAGTAAGGAGAAGGGGGATGGAGGGCAAGGGGGGGAAGGGGCCTCCACTCCCTCCTAACTCCAGTTCCCCAGGTGGTGTCGCAAAGCGCAGGTCATCGACCTGCAGGCCGAGGGCTACTGGGAGGAGCTGCTGGACACCACTCAGCCAGCCATCGTGGTGAAGGACTGGTGAGCGGCCCGGGGCGGCAGGGCCCGGACTGGAGGGAAGGGAAGCGGGAGGGCGAAGGAGGGAGCAGGGGTCGGGGTGGGGGTGGGGGCGGGGCAGCCTGGAGCCGCCGCCCTGCCCCAGGGGCCAATGGCTCCCAACTCTACAGGTTGTGGCCACGTGGGCCACGAGTTTTCGGGGAGAAGGTGGAAGTCCACCTCTCCTCCTGACTTTGAAATGTTGGCAGTTCAAAAAACAAAACTTGTCACTGTGGGTTGGCTTCAGCTCCAGAGGTGGGTCTGGCCGACCCTGGAGTGTAGTCCCTTGGGTCTGGACCTTGGGCGAGTCCATGCTCTCTCTGGCCTCAGCTTCCTTGTCTGTAAAACTGGACCTTAGTAGTACCCGCCAGCGGGGTTGGGCAGAAATGGGAACTTGGGAAGCAGGCGCAGCCCACAGGACCAGCTTGGCAGGCTCCCCGGTGCTCGCTCTCTCCCTCGGGGCAGGTACTCGGGCCGCAGGGACGCCGGCTGCCTGTACGAGCTCACGGTCAAGCTGCTGTCGGAGCACGAGGACGTGCTGGCCGAGTTCAGCAGCGGGCAGGTGGCGGTGCCCCCGGACAGCGATGATGCGGGCTGGATCCAGGTGAGCTTGGAGGCTCCCGGTGGTGGGCGGGGCCTGGGAGCGAAGGGCGGGGCTCATGGAAACCTCGCCCACGGCACGCGCGGCTAGGGTAGGACAATCTTGGCGGGAGAGGCGGGGGTGGGGAACCCAGGCTGAGAAATCCAGAGTGGGGGCGGGCTAGGGGTTGGCAGAGTGCGCTGGGGCCGGGTGGCTAGGGGAAGCATCAGGGCCCTAACCCCACCCTCCTACCTCCGCCCCCCAGATCTCCCACACCTTCACCGACTATGGGCCCGGTGTCCGCTTTGTCCGCTTCGAGCATGGGGGTCAGGACTCCGTCTACTGGAAGGGCTGGTTCGGGGCCCGAGTGACCAACAGCAGCGTGTGGGTGGAGCCCTGAGGGGCCCCTCCTTCAACCTCAGCCGCCTTGGAGGGGCAGAGGCCTGGGGTAGGTAGGCCTTAGTAGCATCCTCACTTCCTAACCTCCACCCCACCCCCACCCCCACACACTCCTCTCCAGCCCCGTACTCTAAGCCCAGCCCCCACACTGGGAAAGAGGCGTTTTGTTGGCGTTATTTGCATCTGGAAAATACGATGGGTGAGGGTATGGGCCTGGGTTGGGCCCACTGCTGAATCCCCTGCACCTAGTACAGTGCCTGGCGCAAAGTGGGCACCTAATAAATATTATTTGTCCGAGGAAGAAATGAATGGACAAACGGATGAATGAACACCGCTCCCTTTGCATCCTTCTCTGTCTCTTGAGGGCCCCTGGCCCGGCCTGGAAAAATACTTGGTGGTGCTCCAGCTGCTCTGGTTTCCAGAGGCCCTTGGGCCGGTGCAGAGCCAGCCAGGCCCCGGGCCGGCTGGACAAAGGCTGGGATTGTGAGGCCAAGGAGTGGGGAGCTGGGCCTGGCGCCTGACTGACACCCAAGCTGCCCAGAGGCCAGAACAGGGGGGGGGGGGGCGGGGGTTGCCCTCCAGGCCTCTTCTGATGCCCCTCCTGTTCCTTTCTGAGGGCAGGATAGTGGGTGGTGGCAGCATCTCACTTAGGATGGGAATTCTCCTGGGCCCAAGGGATGGATGCCAGTGGTCCTGGTGGGGATGGACAGATGGGGGTGGTGGTGGCCAGGGGAGTGGCTGGGGTCCCTCCCTGGCCTGGTGATGGATTGAACAGGAGCATCTGGTCTCTGGTCATATTCTTTCTTTCTTTTTTTACTTAAAAAATGTTTTATTTATTTTTGAGAGGACTCAAGTGGGGGAAGGGCAGAGGGGGGGGACAGAGGACCCAAACCAGGCTCTGGGCTGACAGCAGTGAGCCCAATGTGGGGCTCAAACCCACAAACCGCAGGATCATGACCCAAGCTGAAGTTGGATGCTCAACCAACTGAGCCACCCAGGCGCCCCTGGTCATTTTCTAAGCCCTGCCCAGAGGCAGAGAGGGCAAGAGTATAGTGCCAGGCCCTTTTTTTGGCCTCTCCAGCAGCTCTCAAACCCAGCCCCTCCCCAGGACTATCAGATTGCTCGTCCTCAGGGTGACTGAGGGTCTCCCCACAGCCTCTCTCCTCTAGGAAATGATGACCAATATAATCTCAGTGCCCCCATCCCTCCCAGCTCTCCTTTGATTCTGAGTCCTGCTGCCATCTGCTGGTCAGGTGGGATTACAGGTTTTTAAAAAAATATTTTAGTGTTTATTTTTTGAGAGAGAGAGAATGTGAGTGGGGGAAGTACAGAGAGAGAGAGGGAGACTCAGAATCTGAGCTGTCAGCACAGAGCCCGACGCAGGGCTTGAACCCACAAGCTGTGAGATCATGACCTGAGCCGAAGTCGGCTGCTCAACTGACTGAGCCACCCAGGTGCCCCAGATTGCAGGTTTTAAGCTGGGGTCTGCCTGTGCTCGTTCACTGGTTCCTTCTTTCTCATTCACTCCCAATCCTGAAGCCCCAGTCCCCGGGGCCAGGCTCTGTGCGGGGCCTTGAGATTCCAGGGATGAGGAAGACACTTCTTGTCCCAGGAAGAGGGGACACCCTGGGATCCTGGGGGGCCTACGTTCTACTGATGGAGGCATCATACCAGCTCTGGCGACTGACAAAACCCTGATCTTGAGAACTCCCAGTCTGGAGGTGGAGGCACAGCCCCTGCCCCATGGCACCCTCAGACCTTTCTAGGGGATTGCACAGTCCAATGAGTTGCCAGCCAGGGGGCGCAATGCCTTGATGAGTTTGATGAGAGCCGTGAAGGAAGAGGGTCCCCCCACTGTGAGCTTCCAGGTTTACATGAAGGTGTAATAGGCAAGGTGGGCCTCTGGGGCGATGGACTAGGATGGGCATGTGGGGAATCCTGTGAGGATGAGCCGGGGTTAGGCTGGACCCGTGCTGGGACTACACAAGAGGGCTGGATGAGGTGCAGTGAGGATGAGAGGCTGGCGTTGTGTCCAGGTGCCTGTGAGGATTGGATGTCAGGCTGGGATGTGGGACATGGAAGGTGCTCCCCTTGGCCCCCCCAGGGGCATTCGGAAGAAAGGCCCCTGAGGGGTCTGGGGCTCTGGGCTGGAGATCTAGGATTGGCAGTGTATGTGGCCAGCAGCCAAAGCCAAGGCCACTGCTGAGGGCTGGGAACAAATGGCAGAGTGAGGCGGGAGAGAGCACAGAGAAACCTCAGCCTCTAGGGCTGTGGTGGAGGAGGTAGAGCAGCCAGGGAGGCGGGGATGGGGTGGGTAGGAGGGGGCAAGGCCACCTGTAGCCAACCGTCTGCTCTCAGAGGAGGGAGTCAGAAGCCCAGAGACCAGATTCTCCGCCCTGAGGCCCCAGAGATGGGACCCACAGAGGAGACCTGAGGGGCTCAGATAATGGAGTGCTCCAGACCTACTGTCGCTGAGGAACACTCATTAGAGGGACAGTTGGGTACACTGGTGGTATTCTGCAGACAGCAGCTCCTGAGTCATCAAAGAGCTGATGCTTCGTGCGGGGGCGGGGGGGGGGCGCAGCAAAGCACAGTGAGCTTTGCACAGGGCACTGTGTACTCACTGTGCACAGGGCATGCCTGTCACAGCACCTCTGTGGCCCACTCGGACATGGGGAAGGGGGAGAGGGCATCCTTACCTCTGTCATACACGAGGATATTGAAGAGCGGAGACTTCGCAGATCATACACGGACTGACTGGAGAAGCCTACGTTTCAGCCTAGGAGCAACGGGCTTCATTAGTGTGCCCTTGACTGCTCAGCTTTCTTGTCCCTACTTGCCCGCTCCCCTTCAACGTTGATGATAGCGCTGCACATACCAGCTTGGAGAGGAGGGAAGACCTTCAAGGGAGGGTTTCAAGGGAAAGAGCCTGCGCTGTCCAGCAGGGGGCGCCTCAGGGGTCTCTCTGGACAGTGGGGAGTGTAGATGCATACAGATTAGTCACATGACTCAATGGCACTTGAAACATTGGCTAAGGAGAGAGAGACACACGTTCCTGAAGGTCCTTTCTCATCAATCAGTGTTTATTGAGCATCAACTATTTTCCAGGCCGGGTAAATGCAGACGAGGACTCTGCCCCTTGGAATATGCAGTCTAGACAGGAAAACAAATACAAGCCACTATACAAATGAGTAAGGTAATTATTAACATGATAGAGCACTTAATATACATACCAGGCAGTACTTTGAGAGCTTTATATATATATACTGATTCATTAAAATAACCATATGGAGTGGGAATATTATTACTTCTATTTTTATAGGTGAGAAAACTGAAGCACAGAGAGGTTAATCGGTTGGCCTAAGGCCATACAGCTAATACATGGCGGAACTGGAATTCTACTCAGCCACTTAGGCACTTGACTTCTGAGTGAAGTAAACAAACTAGAAAGCGAGGGTAGTCACTTTGGCCAACGTGATCAGGAAGGGCCTCTTTGAGGAAGGGACATTTGAAGGATGAGGAGAACCAGCCATGCACATCATATCTGGGGGAAGAGCATTGTAGGGGCAGTACGTGCAAAGGCCCTGAGGTAGGAACGAACTCATTTGCAGATTAGAAAGTCTGGGGCTCAGTGAGCAAGCAGGGAAGTGGTTTGGCATGAGGCTGGCGATGTAGGCGGGGAATCCTGAGAGTTTCCTGAGCACGCGGCTGTGTGCTCTGACACATAAGGTTTAAATGCTTTAAGGAAAAACCGTTGCTGTGTCCAGTAGGACCTGAAAATAGAAAGTTAGACGTGAGCAGCTTCCAGTCCAGGTGAGGAAACCACATTTCCCAAGAGTCACAGGATGAACAGGATGCTGATAACAACAGTGTTGGGGATGATAACAGGCAGCCATTGGGGCCTGATGGGAGCCAATTCCTGCGCTAGGCACACGTGCTCATTTAATCTGCTCAGCGGCCCTCTCTGGCAGACACAGATACTTCCATCTTATAGATGAAAGAGTTAGACTCTGAGATGTTGGCTCAGGGACACACAATGAGTAAACAGTTGTGGCTTTCCAGTTTGGAAGTCTAGTTCACTACGGCACAGGGTCAAAGATGGGTGCGTGCCAGGAGACAGAGCAGGGGCAGGAACTAGGGGCTTTGAGGTGAGGAAGAGTGGAAACAGGGGTGGCGAGGACTGTGGGACCCCAGGCCTTCTAAGCATAATCTTGATTGCCCCAGGCAGAAGGAGGGGATGCTAAGTGTTTCTGAGCCATTTTAAGGTTAAGGGGTTGAGGTAGGTAAAATGAATCTTCTTTTTAGGTTTCTTGGTCGAACTCTCTATTTAGTAATTTTTGCAATGCAGAAAAATTCTCCTTTCCCTCTCTGATTTATTTTCTCTGGAAACCTGGATTTTTGTGTGCGCGGTATGTTTAGTTTTAGCAGCAGTTGTATAGGGAGGAGGGGAGGAAGGACCAGTTCCTCCGGACACCACTAGGTGTCAGCATTGTCAAGGGAGTTCCCAGGCGGGGCTTCTGCCCCGTTCTCTGCAGAGGAAGGGGCGTGAGCAGGCAGGATTTGAATCCACAGCCGGATTGGATTTCCCGCCTGGGTTTGAGTCTGGGGGCTGAGGGCCTGCTTGGGGCTGCTCTTAAGCCAATGGCTCCTGAGAAACGTTTAGGAGGCTAGCCTTTCTGAGGCTTGAGTACTGTAAGACTAGGAAGGACTGGTGGTCTCTGGGAATCCAGCCCCCAACAGGTCTCAGGACCTAGACCTCCTCTCACAACACCCCCACTTGCTGGCCCAGTTCATCCTCAGCCCTGGGCTTTCCTCGTGGCCCCTGGCCTGCAGTGAACACAGAACACCCAGGCAGATCCGGTCCTGATCTCCTGGTGAGTAATGACTTTGCTATTTTTTCCCCCGTAAATTAAAGCTAATCTTGTGTTGACTTTGCTGAACAAGGAGAATAATGAAGAAGATTAAGACGAGATGGTATTCATTCTCCTCCAACAAAAGCCAATTAATTGTCAGCAGGATTAGCGCCCTGAGCCAGGAACAGGCACCGACTCTGCAGACCGGATGGGCAGGGCTGTGGGGGTGGGGGTGGGGGTCTCCTAGTGCTCCAGCAGGGGTCAGGCAGTGGTACAGCAGGACAAAGTTCAGTTAGATGTGTAGGAGAACTGCCTGGATGAGAGAGAGGCTGAAGCCAAGGAGCGGGGTGTAAAGAGCGTGGAATCACCCTGCCCGGTGAGTTTTGTAAGACACGGGAGAGGCGCCACGGGAGGGCCTGGGTCCCTGCGTACACGGCATTTGCTCCCTGAGGCCCCTGACCCCTCACCCGTCTCCATCCCAGGCCACCTGACACCCTCCCCTGCCTCTCCTCCCTCAGGGTATCTCTCTGTGACCTGTCTCAGCCTCCTCAGCTCCATTCTGGGGTTGCCTTTGAGAGGTGAACTTGCATGCAGGGCTCTCCACCCTCCTCCCCACCCTGCTTGCCCTCCTCCTTTCCTGTCCCAGGAACGAGGGTTTATGAGCATGGATTTGAAGACAGAAACACTGGGATTCCACCTGGCTTTGCTGCTCATCCTCAGCCACAAAGTGGGATCTGAGTGCTGTCCTGAGGGGCTTAAGGGCCCAAGCTTCCAGGCCCATTTTCTGGTACCTACTGGGTTCTTTGTACAAGATACGGGGGGCGGGGGACCGAGTGGGTCAGGAGGAGCCTGCCATGCCCCTGGAGTCACTGTGGGGGGGGGGATTAACATTTGTCAGTCTCCTACCCCATGTGCATATCTCACAGGCTCCCCATAGCAACCCTTGGGGGAGACTTCATTTGTCACCCCAATATATGGAAGAGAAATCTGCAGTGCCGAGAGGTGGGTCTAGTGGTCAAGGACACAAACCATAGAGCTAGGTGGGATGGGCCCAGAGCTGAGGGACCCCTGGCAATCGTGCCCCTCCCCAACTCCAGTCGGCTTCAATGCACCTGAAAGGCAAAGGTTCAACCCACACCTGCTAAAAGAATGGAAGACTCCCCAGTCGTAATTTCTGGCCCGTAGGTCCCCGTTTCCGACTCTCTTGCATCCTGGTAACGCCCAGAAGCAAATGGATTGTGTGTGATTGCAAAATTCTTCTTGGTGATTCTTGGCAACTCACCCATCTAACTAGTAGTATTAAGAGAAATCCACTCTTGCATCCAGATCTCAGGCCTCGCTTCATTTCTTGGGATTGATAAGGTTCTGTTCTTTTCTGAGCATAGCAAACGTATCCCCGAAGTCCACATTTTATAGTTTATGATATTTCACACCTACTGAGCGCTCACCACGTGCTGGGCATTGGTGCGTGGCTTTATTCAATCCTTGCAGTGCACCTGTGCCCTACTTTCCTTCTCATTTGACAGACTGTGTTGGAACTGAGGCTCAGAGAAGTGCAGTCTTGCCCGAGCTGGAATCCACTTGCTACCGGGTGGAAACTCCACACCTGGAGGTTGTCCCACATCAGGAGACTTTCATGGCGGTTTGGGTCCTGCATGGGTGCAACTGGTGAAGGGTGTGGGTCTCAGGGTCCAGTGAGCCAATGAAGTCCTTGTCCCCTCGGAGCTCACTGACTAAATGGGGAGACACCTGGGTTGCCAGTTCTGACCTTCCTTGCTGTGTGGCCTTGGCCAAGTTGCTTAACTAGTCAGTGCCTAAATTTCCCTGTCTGTAAAATAGGGCTGATTATAGTTCCTACCTCCTAGGGTTGTTATGAGAATCAAATGAATTAATGTTTGTAAAGCATCAAGTAATATTTGTAAAGATCAGAGCCTGCATGTAGCCAGCAATTATATGTGAGTTTGCTAAATGAACAGCGCCTGGGTGGCTCAGTCAGTTAAGCGTCTGACTCTTGGTTTTGGCTCAGGTCGTGATCTCATGGTTTGTGAGTTTGAGCCCCACGTCGGGCTTCACACTGACTGTGCAAAGCCTACTTGGGATTCTTTCTCTCTCCTTCTCTCTGCCCCTCCTCTGCTTATACTCTGTCTCTCTCTCTCAAAATAAATAAACTTAAAAAAAAAAAAGTAAAGCAAACAAGCGTGGCAGCTCTAGTCCAATAGTAAAAGGGCTATGAGGAGGATGCCCAGTGTATTTTGGGAACCCAGAGGAGAAGCATCTAAGTTGGATCTTAATCAGGGAGGGCTTCCTGGAGGAGGCAGTGAGTGGACTCTTGATCTGAGGAGTAGTAGGAAGGTAAATTACTTCCCTAAGCAGCTCTTAGCTTCCTGTGCTATCAGTTGGAGCTCTGGCACTAACTGGTCATTTCCTGGGGTTTACTGTCAGAATTTATCTATGTGCTAACGACTATGGTAGAGTCACCTGGGTTTCAACAGAAATCTGTGTCCTCAGGGACCCATGATTGAGGGCAGTGGCCGACAGGGTCCTGAATCTTCAGAGAAGAGGGCCCTGGATGGGTGGGCCGGTGCAGGGAAATCGCTGGTGGTACAAGGAACAGCACAGCCCTCAAAGCCTGCGTGAAGACAAAGATGTCTTTGGAAAAAAGAACAAGGGGAAAAAAAAGGAAGGGAGAAGCAGGCAGGGAAATGATTTTCTCGGCTGGCGTTTCTCAGGGAATTAAATCTTGTTTTTCGTCACCACTGAGTGGAATAATCCAATATATTAAAGCAGATGCCCCCCTCCTATTTATTGCTGTGACTTTGACCTAACTGTCTTAGGCTGCATTTGGAATCAGATGGTCCCAGGGAGGGAGAGGGGAGGGAGGCATCAGCCCCCTGGATCAATTACTCTGCTCTCCGACACCGGAAAAATGAATTATTCCCCCAAAAGCAGGCTCCTCATCCGATGAATTCTGCACTGCAGAGCTGGTGGAGTTACACCAAATTGAATTTGGTCTTTGAGAGACATTTAAAATCAGGTGGAGCGTACATGTTGGCGGGGCGGGTGGGGGGAGCACATGGCAGGGGTGGGGGTTTGGGGGGGAAGTGTCTAACAGCCTCTGGGATCTCTGTCGCCTGGCTGGGGAAATCCCCTACTTGTAATCCTCTGGGGGTAGGGGCCAAGAGGTGGTCCCCCTGCCCTACCCAAGGGGCCACCTGCATTCCACAGGGGTGAGATATTTTGTTTCCAGCCCCAGGCTCAGAGAGGTGAGGTTGATTGTCTGAGGCCACACAGTGAGAGGGTAGCCATGACAACCTGTTACCTTTTTGTCCCCTGCTCTCTGGGCCTTGTTGAAAATGGTCTCACAGCACCCTCCCCCCCACCCCCCGCCCCAATCCAGCCTCAGGGGGAACAAATTGAAGTTTCGAGCGCTTTTCTATTCGGTCTGGGGCTTCTATTCCGTCTGGGGCTCCGGTGACCTGGACCAGGAGTAGCTTAATCTCCCTGGGTATCAGTTTCCTGATCCGAGAAATGGGGTTTACCAAAATCCTTGTGCTGATTGCCACTCTGTCTGCTGCAAATGACAGACACGTGATTCAGTGTTTTAATGAAAAAGCAAATTTGGGGCTCATGGAACAGAAAAGCCCGGTGGAGCTCTCTCTCGGGTAAGGCTGGAAAAGGCGCCAATGGCATAGTCAGTGGCTTTCTCTTTGTCTCTCAGCTCTGTGTGGCTTCACCCCAGACAGGCTCACCCTGGAAGGGGCCGGGCACCCCCAGCGTTAAGTCCAGGGGGTTCACACACCCATCCCTGAGCCAGTTACGTGGTGAGGGGGCATGGCGCTCTCGTGGGCAAGGCCTGGGGTGGAGCCAGCCAGGGAGAACCAAGGGCTGAGAGACGGGGGCAGACGCTGTGGGGCTTGAAGAAGGGGGACTAGGTGCTGGGACAAAAGCCTCACACAGAGCCCTGCCCCTCACAGGCCCCGGGGAAGGCTGGGGGGTGGGGGTGGAGGGTGTTTGGCACAGCGCTTGGCATTGGGCAGGCAGTTAGCCGGCCTCGGCCCTGCTGGGGCTCTTTCCAATTTTCACTGAGGAAGATGCAGTGTCCGCCTGGGCAGGTCAGGAGGGGCTCTGCCCAGGCCTCCCTCCACCTCCCTCACAATCTCCTACTCCATCTGCTCCCCCAGCCCCACCCCCCCCTCAGGCCAGATCCCAGCCTTGGCCCTCTGCCTGGCCAGGGGTCCCCAGGGAAGGGGGGCTGCCTCACCCCCCATAGCCAGGGGACTGCAGAGACTGCACTTTCACTAATGATGTGGGGAAGAGAGGGAAAAACTAGCCTAAGACGGAGCTATTTTAGCTGAAAAACCCTCCCCCTGGATTTGAGCAGGTTTTTCAGGGCTAATGAGCTGGGGCCGAGGGAGTTGCTGGGGAGGGGGCTGAGGCTGGGGTTCGGCAGGGGCCGGAGGCCTGGCCAGGGAGAGAGGAGTAGGGGTCTGGGGAGGGGCTATGGGGGCTCTGTGCCCCTGAGCTGAGAGCTGCCCACCCCAAAGTGGCATTGCCAACTCTCCAGACACCCCTGCCCTCCTCATGCCCCACTGCCGTCTGATCCGCTTTATGTAGGAAATATCCCCAATGGCCGGGACAATTTTGCCAAGCTTGATTATCTCTAGCCTGTATTGTGAAAACACTGGCTATCTGTATTATTTTCCCTGGATATAAAGTCATGTTATAATATTGGAGTTGCCTCTTTATGTTACAATGTTAAAACCCTTGCCTCCCAACCCCATACAGAGAGATTCTGATGCACTTTATTGTATCCATTAGACACCTGCCCGTGGGATCTAGGAAGGAGGAGGAAGAGAGAGGATGGAGGAGAGAAGTATCTTGCTTCCGACCCAAGTGCCAGCACGTTGTGTCTTAGGGGTTTTCACTCGGCACCTTTCCAATTACAGATGAGGAAACAGGCTGTGTTGCAGGAGGGAATAAACATGCTTCTCTTGAGAGCCAGCCTCCTCGGTTCTGGGATCAGATGCTCAAGGAGAGGGAGGTGGCACCCCAGCCCCTGTGTCCCCTGGGTGGAGGAGAACCCAGGCTGGTGGCGGGGGCTGGGGCATGCAGGCATTGAGAAGGCTCCAGATCCAGGAAGGAAATGGGGTAGGAAGGGGGAACAGCTTCTAGGGGGTCTTCAGATGCCTGATTTGACCGCCTGGCCCCTGCCCACCAGGGACATGGGACCTCAGGGACCAGAAGAAGAGGTGGCAGAGCACCGAGGTCCCCAGCTCGGTCATGGGTGTAGGGTGACCAGCTCCACCCCTTGCTGGCTGTGGGACTCCAAGTAAGGTTCCAGATCTCTCTGAGCTTCTTTCCTCCTGTGTCAAACAAGGAGAGAGATTGGACCTACCTTGTTAGGTGGTCATGAGAATGAAATTGGATGGTGTGTGTAAAGCACAGTCAGGGCTCAGAACAAATGCTAGATTTCATGAGTATTATCTTTACCCCTAAGACATAAAAGCTACTCCAGGCTGCTGGAAGAGGGGCCAGAGGGAGAGGCCCTATGAAGGACATGGAGGGGTTTATGGAAGGAGCAACAGGTGTGTGGGAGATGGACGCTTACGGACCTGGCACAGTGTGGAGGCTGGGTTTGGGGGAGTTCAAAAAGTCCTCTGCCTCCAAGAAGGCTTTCCAGACTCCTTCAGTTTTCTCTGCCTGCCTCCACTTCCCAGCCACCAGCCTGGAGCAGTGGGCATGGTTGGGAAAAGTGTAGGCAGAACCTGGGTTCAAATCCGTTTCTACTACTAGCAAGGTGGGTGGCCTTGGGCAAGTTATTTGCCTCTCAAAATCTCAATGAAATTATTTTTCTTAAATGGACATCATAATACCTAGTCTACAAAGTTTGTTCTGTGTGAAGTGTTGGGCACACACCAGGTGCTCACCAAGGATGGGGACTGATCTGTGTGGGGAGGGGGTCTACTTCCTCCTAGGTTCAGAACATAGTGGAGAGACGGGGGCCTCTAAATGGGCCTTGCTGGTCACAGCTGCTCTGAAAGGCTGTGGCTTGGAGGACAGAGGGCAGAGGCTTGGATGAGAAATGCTGGGAAGGACAGCAAGAGGGTGAAGATATGGAGGCTGCCTGGGGAGGGGTGGTGCTTTAGCCTTGCCGAGCCCAGGTGTGCCCTGACTTGAAAGGACTGACTGCGTGTTGGGGGGGTGGTACATGCACCCATCTGCCTTCTTGGGTCTGGCCTGAATTCCGGTGGCTTCAGTTTCAGGCCCCATATTTTGCCCTGACAGGGCACTGGCCCCTCCTTGTCTTCTGCCAGCTGCCCTGCCCTTCCGAGTAAGGTTGTCCGGGGCATGAGGATAGGGAGAATGGGATTTCCCAAGTCTAGAGTTCAAGTCCACGTGCTGCTGCTCTTTCTCAATGGCCTTAGGCAAGTTACTACTTCTCTGAACCTCAGCTTCCTTCCCTGTAACATAGGACAATAGGACTTACTACATGGGACCTCCGCCAGAAACAATGGAGTGGGTGGTTGAGAAAGTGCTTTATGAACTGTTAATGTTCTGCAAATAAGGCTTGACTGGAAGATTTTCTCTCTTATAAAACCCTCCCTTGGAGACACTGTTTTATCGAGATTCTGGGCTACAGCCTCATGTCCCCCACTTCCCTGCCTCCCAATTTCTAATGTCTGTTGGCCTCAGGGTAGACTGGAGCTCTAGGTCTGACCTGAAGCATTGGGTGGACTTCTGGTTTTCTCTGGATTTTGGTTAGCTAGACTGTAAAGTGGGGGCAGTAACCTTTGCCCTCTCCTTCCCTCAGCCCTACTTCCACTTGACCAGAAGTAGGTCTGGAAGGTGAGGGGACAGGCAGTCCATGCAAATATACTCCAACTGACCACGTGGGCCTTCTCCAAAGCCAGCTTCTTTCTGAAATACTGGAACCAGCACACACTGGTGGGTAGAGAAAACAGCCCATCCACAGCCTGTCCAGAATGCAAAAGGAGATCAGGGATTAACCAGAACAACAGAACCTCAGACACAACCTCTGGAGCCCAGCAGCTGGACTACTGCTTGGCTGAAGTTGGGATTTTCTGTGTGCGTATGGGCTGGAGGTCAGGGACCAATCATACTCTTCCTTTGGGTGCCCCTGTCCTCTGCCCCCAGGTTTAATCCCTTCGGGATATGGGGAGGCAGAACCGTAGGAGGACATTTGGGCCTTTGTCATCCAGGTCACCTGCAGTGGCTAGCTTGGATGAGGTGAGATTTTTCAGAGCAAGCCAGCCAGGCAGGACGCAAGGAGATAACGCCTCTGAGACTGTGAACAAGCGATAGGTGTGGTTCAGCACCGCGGACAGCGCCCTCCCCACCAGGACCAGATGATCCTAGCGTGGGAATCCTGAATGGGAGAACTCCCAAGTGGGCAGGGTGGCACAGTCTAAGGGAAGAAGAGGGGTAGGCACAAGGATTATTGGGCACCTACAGAAGCCAGCACAGTGCTGGACACCTTATTACACTACTCCAACTCAGCCTTATCTCATTTTCATTTTACAGCTGAGAAAACTGAGGCCCAGCAAGGTTAAGCAAGTTGCCCCAGGTCACACAGCTAGTTGGCAGTAGAGCATGGACATCGATCTAAGTTTGTCTGGCTCTGGAATCTCTTCCTGTTACTCTGATCAGACAGGAGAGGCACAGCCTCTGCACGCTTGTGGCAAAAATGACCCCAAAGCTATTGGGTTTGTAGCTGAGGGGCTGTGTCTATGTTTATGTATGAGGCTTTGTGAGTGCCTCTGGATGCACATGAAGGTGTCTTCAGTGGAGTGTGACTGTTTACAGGAGGCTGTACCAGTCCCCAGAGGGAGGCTAGAAGATGAGAGTTGGTGTCAAAACTCGGAGACCCTTCCCCTCCTCCTGGAAGGAGACCTAGAATTCACTGTTGGCCTTTTTTTTTTTTTAAGCACTTAAAGAACAGACCAGAACTGATAGCTAAATTAAACCTGCTGAGAGCGCCTGTTTAATTGAAAATGCCATCTGTAATTTAAATGTCAGAATCGGGATGGTTATTATAACCGCCTTGAAGACTGGAGCTCATTTCACAGTTTCAAAACAGACCAAGAAAAGCAGCAAATGGACCATGGCCTGCGGCGTCATGGAGCGATTAATAACTTCTCTGGTCCCGCTGAGCTCCAGCTCCCGCCTCAGCCCCCACAGAGGGAGTCTGGCTGGGAGCTGGGGGTGTGGGGCTTGGGCTCCAGGACTCAGCCTCCTGCCTTCCCCACTCCACAGCTCTGCTCCAGCCTCCACTCAGCTCCAGGGCACCTTCCCAAAGTGTAAGGCTCAACTTGTCCCTCTTCGGGGTATCCCTGGCACTTCTGGGATGAAATCCCAACCTTTTAGCCTGGCATTCCAGGTCTCCGGAAGATGAGGCACTGCCCACCTCTCCAGCTTCAGCCCCAGCCATGGCCTGCAGCAGACAACCTGAACGCCTTCCAGGCCTTTGCACAGACTGAGTCCTCTGCCTGTCAAGCCATTGCCTCTCTTGTACTTCCCCCGCCCCCCAGTAAGCACTGTTTATCATTCATGACTCAGCCCTAATGTTGCCACCTCTGGGAAGCCTTCCCTGACTGTCCTGTATCTCCCCAGAGCACTGAGCCAGCTAAAACTAAGGGCTTCTTTCTTGGCCTCCCATGGCCTTTTTGCTCACCTCCTAACTGACTTATCAATCATGGTACTGTCTTTCCCCCATTCTCCTTACACTATGAACCCCTCAAGGACAGAGATGGTGCCTAGTTTATCTTGAGACCCTGTGCCCTCCCCTGAGCAATCACAACAGCTAACATTTACTGAGCTCCTACTATATATCAAGCACTGCCATCAGTCCCAATTAAGAGATGGGAAAACTGAGGCATGGAGAGTAACCTGTTATAAGGCAGGCCACTACTAGCGGTAGAGCTGGGATTGGAGACAGTCTGCCCCCAGAGGCCAGGCTCTTGGCCACTATGCTACCGTTCCTCATGCTGGGCCCTCTGCTTAGAAAATATTTGTTTGTTGAGCAGATAAAGAGCTCCCCAGCTGTGTTCTAGTCTCTACTTGGGGAGGAGACGCCATAGCAAAACCATATGGCATGAACTTCGAGGGAAGTTAAGCCAGCCCCTTCCTGTGATGACTTTCCTGTTCTGGGATTCAGGTCTTAGTGCGTTTTCCTTGCTTGAGGGGCCTGCAGAGGGGGTCACTCTGCCCAAGGCCCCCGTGGCTTTAAGGCAGGGGGTCCTTGTTCTCCGTCCACCTCTCCATAGGCAACTCTCTGCCGGCCCCCACTCTGCCTACGATCCCCACTTGTACTGAACAAAGCAGTGTCATGCAGGCTGGTGTCCCAGCCTTCTGCTTACAGCCACGGACCACGGCAGGACATTTCACTTTTCTGATCTCACCGTCTTCAGCTTCGAAATGGGGTCATAACAATATCTAACTCAGAGCATTGAGGGTTAAATGAGAGCATGCAGGTGCAGAGTTTAGCAGAGTCCAATGTGTGATAGCTGTGACAATCATTCATTCATTCGTCCACTCGTTATTTCCTTCTTAGCCCACGTCCAAGGGCGTGTCCGCCTGTGTTTGCTCTGTGTTCCTGGGGCCCCCAGCCTTCAGTTCTGAGATGTTTTAAACTGCTTAGTGGAAAGAGCGTCTCCAAGATCCCATGCTTGTTCTGAGACTGGCCTTACACCCATCACACTCTCAAGTGTGGCTGCCACCATCTCCCCACCCCTCCCACCTGCACCCTGTCTTCATGTTCTATCTGCCCTCTGCCCTGCTCCGTACCCCGATGTTCTCTTCCCTGGGGTTGTCATGCAGATAACTATTCCCTCAGCCACGAGAAAAACAGAGAAACTCGCTCCTAATTAGATGGGTTTCCATCTCCCCAGGTCTTCACTTCTTGCATGTTCTTGACTTGTTAGAGGAAATCGTATATCGACATTGGTATTGATTTGCATAATTCAGATATAATTAGGAGAAAGATTTGCCAGAGTGGTAGGCAGCGGGGCTGGCACTGCTGGATCCTGCTGACCTTGGGGAAAACTTGGAACCGGGCCTTTTACCCTAAGTTCATGGCTCCCATTCTCTGCAAAGCCCCGTAGTCACTTGTCCCCAGAAATTTACTCTTGTGTGAGGTTCAAGGCAATAGGAAAACCTTCTTACCCCCAAAGTGCCTCCTTGCCTGGCCCTGCATCTGGAACTTTGACCATGAAGGCCCCCCCCACCCCCGTGGGGGCCTGCTGGGGATATAGAAAGACATTATGCTGGCCGGGAGCACAGGGGCCAGTTTGCTTATGATGCCCACCATCTGGAGGAAGGAAGAGGACTTTGGGGTAGTGTCATTTTGGCAGGGGGAGGAATGGGAAGCAAAACCAAGCAGTGCTTGAAGCAAGAGACTAGAAATTAGTGTGACCTGGTGAATTATATTGCTGCCGTGATGAGAAGTGGTGATGCGTCCTTGGAAAGATTAGGAACATAACGAGGCAGAGAAACAGATGAAAATGCACACCCGTGCCTGTTCTGTTCTGGAACCATTTCTTCATGCCTTTGTTTGTTCATGTATTCATTCACAAATCGTATTGAGGGGTTATTATGTGCCAGGCAAATAGTAAAGAGTCAGGTGTCCCACTGAGGAAACCAATCTGATCTCTTATCTCTGTAACTGGTGGATTTGGTTCCTACCCACTCCAGCCCAGGAGGATGGATTTGGCTCCAGGATTTGGGGCCTGGGGCGGCGGGGGTGTGGGGGCAGGTTCTGCGAAGGACTTGTGCCCAGAAGGACATATACTTCCTTTGAATTGTGCCTCTATTTCGCCCTTGAGCTGGTTCTGTTCTGGGAGGCAAATGACTGCATGGGCGTGGGGTGGGAGAGGGGAGTGAGGCTTCCCAATCAGCGAGAGTCCCAGGAAGCAAGGAGATGGGCAGGGGATTTCTCTCCATACCCAACCCCTGCCCCCACCCCTGCCCCAGTGTGACCCCTTCTGCTCCCACACAGCCCCTGCAGAGTGGCTGTCACCAGAAGCCACATCCAATTTCCCTGGGGAGCAATCTCCAGGCCCCTGATTTACTCGTTAGCTGTCACCACGGGCACTGAATAATAAAGCCTCTTTCTGCAGAAAGGATATTAGAGGCTGAGATGGGAAGGGCTAGGGCAGTGTGATATTTATTTCCCTGGCATTTGCTGCTATGAATTACAAGGCTGTCTCTAACCTGCTCTCACGGGCCCCCAAGATACTTTCTCAGTGTCCCGGGGTGGGGGTTGGGGTGGGGGTGTGGTGCTGGCCTGGTGATCCGTTCCAGAGCCCGACCCCGTGATTCAGGCTTCTTGTCGTGCACGTGCGTGGGCTGAGAGGGGGAGGCTGCCGTCCTCCGTTTGCAGAGGTCTCGATGATTCATTGAGTCACTCTTTGGGCGAGCATTTTGGAACATCTGCTGTTTGCTGCTATGCACGGGGCTGGGGGCCGGGCAAATAGGGGTGAACCAGCCATGCCGGGCCCCTGTCCTGGGGCGCCCAAGTAGTGTTACATTTGCCATCCGTCTGCTACCACCCGGGAGGCGAGACTGGACGGAGCACTGGTGAGGACGGGGAGTTGATCCAACCTACCTTCTCTGTGCTGTCCCTCCCTCCCCCCGCGCCAACACGTCTCTGCCCGGGATGCTAAGCAAGATACTCAGTCCCTAAATGCTCCGGTGATATTTCCCAACCTTGTGCCAGGACTCCTATGCTCTCCTTCGGTGGGAGAAGGACACCTTGACTGTGTTAGCACTGACCTTCATCAGGCCCTTCCTGGTGGTGATGGTGACTTACCTCATCTCATTTAATGTCCACTTTGCAGATGAGGAAACTTGCCAAGGGTCAAGCAGTGGCATGCACCCTGGTGGGAGTGTTTACACCGTGGACACGGCCAGATGCTGAACATCAGGGCTTTCCCTGCTTTGGAGAGCTGGTTATTAAGCATTTTCCAGCACATCACTCACTGCACCTGAGCGCTTTGACGGCTCCTGTCCTCTGAAGCGGCGGCAAGGGATGGGGGTGTGTTGGAGCCACCGAAGCTGTCCCTCTTGCCTGTAAGCAGCTGCTTCACCTGGGGACAACTGAGGCAGAGCAGAAGGAGTTCCCAGGGAGAAGCCGGGAGTTTTCAGCCTCCGTTTGGCCATTTTGGGAATCAGATGTGGCTCCTTCGCGCCTCCCCTCCCACGCCCAGGCTAATGATGGAGTTAAGACCTTGCGGCTAATTGAGGCCTCAAGGTTAACTGGTGCTTTTATTGGTGTGAGTGATAGCTTTTCCTGCTCTGAGGACGAGGCAGGAATCTGGCGGAGGGAGTGCTCCCACAGGTCGGTGAAGACGTGTCCTCTAGCCTTTTTGGACGGCTGCGTTTCCCCCTCATCCTTCTGATCTCAGCTTTAGAGACCCTGAGCATCCTGGCCATCGTGTGCTTTTCTGCTCTGCGCAAACTTTTACTTTATTTTCTGCCTATGTCCTTCTTGTCTCTTTTACTAGAACACAAGCTCTGTGAAGATGGGAAGGAGGGACTTGGGAATTTGGGTTGGAATTTCAGAAGCTTCTCCTTCATTGTCTCCTCATTGCACCCCTGCCCCCATCCCTGCTCAGGGAGGACCTCACATCCAGCTGTTTGCTTTTCGTAATTCAGCGGGGATCAGCGTTAGGTGCCTGGGCTCCGCCAGATTTTGCCCCCAGTGATGGTGCTCTCTAGCTGTGGGATCCTGAAGAAGGAGCAGAAGGGACAGCCCCGAACAGAAGCCCGCTCTCCCCAGCTCCTAGCCCAGCACGCTGTGGATCCATGCATTGGCACAATTTTCCTAGACCCTCTGAAGCCTTTCCTGTCTTCGTTTTGCTTTTTGTTTCTTATTTTCTTAATTTTTACCTCTATTCTTATAAAAATGATGCTTTCCATTGGAGAAAATTGGAAAATGCAGGATAACATGAAGACTAACATCAAAGTCACCTTTTAGAAAGGAGAATCATGTCTACTCTCCTTCCCTCCTTTCCTAAACTAGCCCCACCCACCTAAGCCCAAGACCCCACCTTCTCCAGCAATTATAAGTAACATTAAAACTGCCTCCTGGACCAAGTTATTACTTCCAAGAATAATAGTCTCTGTTACTACAAGAAACTAATTAACAGCATGCAATGAGGGGGAAAAATTCAATTAATTAGTAGCTTAATAAGTGCTAGCAGAGACTTCGGGCTTGGCTTGGGAGTTGGGGTCATGGTCGGGGTGGGGGGGGGATGGAGACCCTCGGAGGGCAAGGAGTGGGGTCTTGAGAGGTGCAAGGTGAGCGCTGGCCTTGAGAACAGGCGGGGTCCTGAGGCGGCCTGAGCAGCGGAAGGAGTGTTGTCCCTGAAGGAAGAATTCTTTTCTGTTTCTGGAGGTTTTGCTCTGCCTCCTGCGCTGAGGCACTTGGTAGCACTAGGGTGGCGGGACCTTCTTAGTCTCGTCACAATGTCGTGGTTCAGGGGCTGTGGGGGAAGTGAGGGAAGACTTCCCTTGCTCTGTCCTGTGGGTGGAAGGGGAGGTGGGCACATAGGCTCTCCTCTTCACCCTCACAGCCCCTGCTCCTGGAGCCCCTGACTCACCCCAGCACTTCCATCACCAGAACCTCAGAGTCACCCCCGACATTGCCCCTTCCTCGAGCCCCACCTCCAATCCGTCCCAACGTCTGTGCCTGCTACCTTCCAAGTGCTTCTCCTGGCTGGTGCTCGCTGCTCGCCCCAGCTCCCCAGCCCCCATCAGCTCTTCCTGGGACTCCCTGCAGCAGACTTCCCACGTCCAGCCCCTCACCACGCAGCAGCTGCTCTGACCTCGCCTTGTTACCGTCTCCCTCACCACTGGTGAATCCAGTGGGTTCAAAGCCCAGCATGGTCTGGCTGCAGCCTCCTGGCCCGTGCCCTGCCCCCACCTCTCCATCACTCCTCCAGGCCCTCTGTGGCCCGCATTGCACCTGCTTTGAGTCACTTGAATGGGGTGATCTCGGTACTCAAGGCTCAGGGTCCTTCTGTTCCCTTCCCCTAACGTTATGTCCACATGGTGTGTTTGTAAAATTCACCAGTGGAGCTGATATCAACTGCAGCCCATCAAGACCGTTGTCCCTGTTCACTCTGGTGCTCTGCTATCCCCTGCCCGGGGGCTGGGAGGCTGGGGTGGCCATGGAAGCTTTCAAATCCATCTAAGGCAAAGCTGAGGGGAGATTAGTGTGGGTTCAGCAGGATCTCTGTATGTGGCCCACAGTCTCTGAGTCTAGTTAGGGACCCTTCCTACCACCCCACCCATGACTTGCCCAAGGTCATGACATGAAGATACGGGCAGGGGTTGCCTTGGGAGGTGTGTGTGTGTCCTGAGGTGTCTGTCTTAGGTTTGGTGTGTGTGGAACGGGAAGCCAGCCATTGGGTGTGGAAATTGTCTTTATTGTTTAAAGTTTATTTATTTATTTATTTAGAGAGAGACAGCACAAGTGGAGGAGGGGCAGAGAGAGAGAGAGAGAGAGGGAGAGAGAGAATCCCAAGCAGGTTCTACACTGCCAGCGCAGAGCCTGATGTGGGGCTCAAACCCATGAAGCCATGAGATCATGACTTGAGCTGAAACCAAGAGTCAGACATTAACTGACGGAGCCACCCAGGCACCCCGATTATTATTTTTAAAAGCAGGCTTCACACCCAGTGTGGAGCCAATCATGAGGCTTGAACTCATGACCCTGAGATCAAGACCCGAGGTGAGATCAAGAGTCTCAAGCGTACCCGACGGAGCCACCCAGGCACCCCTGGATACAGAAACTCTTACGTGGAGGATTTGGTCCTCACAGAGCCTTGTCAAAACTAGTTCTCTCCAGTTGGGAACACCCTTGAGAGCATGTGATATGCGAGCATAAACGCACTGTGCGTATGTTTCCTGTCTCAATGGCAACCATGTTGAAATGGAATCGATTAGAATTCCTGTGTGTGGGTGCCTTCATTTCCTGTTGCTGCTTCAACAAATTACCACAAACACAGCGGCTTAAACCATTCAAATTTATTATCTTACGGTCCTGGAGGTCAGATGTCCAAAATGGGTCTCCCATCAAGGGTTAAAGTCAAGGTATTGGCAGGGCTGCTTTCCTTTCTGGAAGTTTTGAAGGAAAACTCTGTTTCCTGGCCTTTTCCGGGTTCTGGAGGCTGGCTGTCCTCTTGGGCTTGTGGCCCCTGCCGCCAGCGGCCCTGGGTTCACGCTGCCTCCCTCTTCCACTTTAAAAAAAAATTTTTTTTTTTTACATTTTATTTATTTTTGAGACAGGGAGAGACAGCGTGAACAGGGGAAGGGCAGAGAGAGAGACACAGAATCAGAAGCAGACTCTAGGCTCTGAGCTGTCAGCACAGAGCCTGACGTGGGGCTCGAACCTACAAACCGAGAGATCCTGACCTGAGCCGAAGTTGGACGCTTAACCAACTGAGCCACCCAGGCGCTCCTCCCTCTTCCACTTTTAAGGACCCTTGGGATTGCATCGGACCCACTCAGATAGTCCAGTATCGTCGGTCTATTTCAAGGTCAACTTTGATTCCAGCTGCCACCTGGTTGTCCTTTGCTAGGTAACTTAATGTCTTCGTAGCTTACAGGGATGAAGGCACAGATGTCTCATGGGGCCGTTACTCTGCCAACCACAGCAGGGCACAGACACGTAGCACTTAACGTCTTCGTAGCTTACAGGGATGAAGGCACAGATGTGCCAACCACAGCAGGGCACAGACACGTAGCAGCTCCACGGACAATGAATGTGTCTGTGTGTGAAGCCACATGCTTTATGCATCCTGTATAACAAAATACAGTTCTTACATATGTGTGTATCTATGCATATGTGTGTTTATATATGTGCATGTGTGTGTGTTTCACTCAGTCATGCTGGAAACATTATCATTTTATCCTCTAGAAAATGATCTTACAAAATCTTGACATATGTAGAGGGAATCCAAGAGTCTGTAGGCAAAACTGTAAGAAGGAAATATTACAGAGGTGTGTTAGACAGTTAATAAAAATATATCCCCCCTAGATTTTATAGTGTTTGTCAGCTCTAAAAAGTGTAACTTGTAACACTTTTTCCATTCTTAAAAAAAATTTTTTTAATGTTTATTATTGAGAGAGTGAGAGAGACAGAGCACAAACGGGGGAGGGACAGAGAGGGAGGGAGACACAGAATCCGAAGCAGGTTCCAGACTCTGAGCTCTCAGCACAGAGCCCGATGCGGGGCTCGAACTCACAAACCATGAATCATGACCTGAGCCAAAGTCAGGTGCTTAACCAGCTGAGCCACCCAGGCTCCCCATCCATTCTAAATAAACATTAACTTTATTTCATTCTAAACTTTATTTGGAACGTTAACATTAATTTTTATGCCTAATCTGCATTCTTTTTTTAAAGAGCCTTGTCTCCCATCCAGGCTGTATAAACTGAAGATCCTACCAAACTAGGATCCTCTGCTGCTCCCACCCCAGGACCTTTGCACATACTCTTCCCGATGTTGCGAGCTCTTCATGCTTCCCCCACACTCTTCTCTTGGTTCTTCCTTTAGTCCTCAGCTGGAGCTTTAGTTCTTCACAAAAATCTCTCACCATGTGTCCCCCTTCCCAATTTGGTCAGGTCTCCTGGGGTTCTTCTTTGTGAATTATAATTATAATCAATTATTTGTGAAATTTCCTGCTTATGTCTGTCTCCACATTGGAATGTCAGCTTCATGATCTTACTGCCGCTTCCCCCCAGCGGTTAGCACAGTCTGGCTCAGTCCAAAAGCCAGAACTCTGTGCCGAATACAGGGATAAATGGAGAGGCGGATGGCCGGTGCTCTCGGGGTGAGAAGGGGAGACAAATGCTCCTGAGTGCAGGCACCTGGCCGAGGCCGTGCAGCTCGCGTGTGCTGGAGCTGGGATTCAAACCCAGAACTTTGCTTTGTCCGTGTATGTCCTTCGACCACACCACCTTTGCAGCCCAAGGCCAGTTACTGGGTGCCCGCGCAGGGGGTGGAAGGGGCAGGTGGCAGAGGCAGGTAGTTGGCGAGCAGCTAGGCTGGATTGAATTCTGGAGTGGTGAGGAGCCACTGCTGGTCCTGGAGCACCATCGACTGTTGTGGTTTGTCCTTGTGGGAGTGTTCTCTGGACAAGGGCCCCCAAGACTGGCCTGGCAGCAGGGCCAGAGTCTCCCCCGCCTGCCTGCTTGCCGAGACCCATCTTCCCAGGGCCCCTCCATTATGCCTATCAAAGCCAGCCGCTGTGGGCCAGCCACTTCCAGAGGGAGGCCGATAAGGCGTTTATTGAATTTATGATTTTAATTTATGACAATTCTAATCCCATTATGGGCTCCCTTTTGTGTGCGGCCTGTGCAGTGACGGAGTTTAATTACGGCCGAGCGAGATTTCCCCAGCTTGGGGGACCTTTCCTGTCAGTCCTGGGGGTCTACCCCTGGTTGCTTGAGGGAGTTTAGTGGCTGAGGCTGGGGCGGGGCGGGGGGGTGTGGGGGGGAGGGGAGGCCCCCTGGTCTGCAGGAGTGCCAGGCTGCTGTGGCACTCCCTGCAGTTGGCAGCTGCATCGCATAGGACGCATGGCGATGCGTAGTGAGTGACAATTAGGATTGCAGCCTGGGGCTGTGCTGGGGGAGCAGTGCACAACCTGCACATCTGTACCGACAAGCCTGGGGGGTATCCAGAGATAGGGGGGTCATGGGGACCACCAGGCAGCATGAGCCTGGGGACCTGCCAGGACCTAGATATCAAAGGTTCTGAGAAAATGATCATCTTGGGGGAAGGGGGAAAGTCTCTACCACCCACTCCAAAAAATGGGATGTTTTCCAAGTGGTCAGGGTCTCTGGGGGGAGGTCCAAGACAGGGGAAGGGTCACAGTGATGTCACAGAGTCCCTTGTTGGCTTCTGTGGAGGGGGGAATCATGAACAGGAGTGGGGGGTCCGGAGCTGCTCCCAGCTCTGCAGGAGCTGCTGTGACCTTGGGTCACATTTAGCTTCTCCGTGATACTCCTTCCATCAGCTGGGAAGTTAGGGGCAGAATCAGCCCCACCTCAGCCCAGAAGGAGAGTGTCGCTGGGGTGGCTGTGAAATGGACGCAGAATGATGGACCCACATAGGGGGTCAGGGGAGTCACTGGGAGCTCCAGGCTCAGACTTCCTGAGTCTGTGCCCAGTGAAGGCAGGAGGGGGGAGGGCCCGACCCGCTTCTGGAGCTCAGGGACTAACAGAAGACTCAGGAGTAACGAGGGGCTGAGCAGCCTTGGCTTGTGGTCAGGAAAACCCTGGAAGAGACAGCAGCCTCATGTGTGGCACAGAGACCCCCCCACACCCCCGCCCCCCCGCCCCCTGCCTCAGTAAGATGAGCATGAGAACACCCCAGCCCTATCCCACCCCCAAACTGGTAGGAACCGGACGGGGGAACCTTGCTGGATAACCGGGCTTCATGGCTGTGAGAGGGGGTGGCAGCATTTCACGTCTCTCCGAGCCTCAGGCTCTTGTCTGCACCTGACGGGTGAGGCCCGGATGGGTGAGCCTCCCAGAATCCTTTAGGTTCAGACATTTGCAGACTTGAGGGTTAAAATAGGAAGGCTTCCCGGAAGAGCCAGCCTGAAAGAAAGGGGAAGGGTACCGCTTTTGACAGATCTGTAGGCCCCAGATCCTGATTCCTTAAGAGCCAGAGGGGGGTGGAGGAAGTACCGGGGAGGGGGCAGTAGGGTTTAGGGGCTGAAAACTCAGACACCTGCAGGGGTGAAGTCAGGGACCTCAACAGGCCAGCCAGCCAGGACATAATAGACGAGGGGGCGGCGGGGTCAATGCAAACCGAAGTGTGCGTGCCCCACCTACAGAGGCAGCCATTCCTCGGCTCCAGTGACCATGGCCGTGTCGGGGACATTAATCTCAGGTCGTCTCAGTCCCCATCTGTAAAACGGGCACATAAATTCGTCTCGTGGAGCTGGTATGAGGGCTAAGTGAGCTAATGAATGCAAAGGGCTTAGAATAGCGCCTGGCACGAACTAAGTGGCAATTACTTGTACTGCCAATTACCACGAGCGTTGTTGTGCTTCTCTCTCCGCACAGGAGACCAGATGTCTTCCTTCCCCGACCCCCAGCACACTCCAGATGGGGAGGTGGAGGAGTCTAATCATCGTGATCTGCTTGCTGGGATCTTTGGAGCAACGGGCTCCTGGCTGGCTGTGGCCGCGTCCTGAACGGCCATCAGGGACCAGGAGGGTTTGGGACCTAGGGAGAAGGAGGGCACACTGGCAATGTCGCTGTGGACAGTGCGCTTCGACTCACCTGGGATCGCTCAGGCTCTTCTGGGCCTGAGACACACACGTTTGCAGGAAGGATCTGTCAGGCTTGTTGAGCTTGGGGAGGGGAAGTCCTGTGATGAGGCTCGGAAATGCCAGTTGGAGCAAGGGTCTCACTGTGAACCTTAGATTCTCAATTGTGTCCAAGGACAGAGAGGGAGATTGGGAGTGGAAGTGACAGGGTCATTGTTGGGCTGGTTCCCCACACTGCAAGCATTCTTACTTCTGCCGGCGGAGAGAGAGAGTGTGAGCGCGTGTGAATGCACGTGCATGTGTTTGGCAGCCGGCTGCCCCTACCTCCTCTTCTGCCTCCCCCAAGACCCTCTCCTTGCTTAACCCCAACTGAGCAGCCTGGGTTACACTTTCCCCCATCTCTTGACTTCCAGTCCCGGATCTTTGGATAACCAGCCTGTGTCCTTGGGCAAGTCATTTACCTCGCCGTGCCTTGTTTTACCTATCTGGAGAGAGAGGGGTGGTCATTCTGGCCTTACCTACTCCCAAGAGGTGTCGGGAGGGAGCAGGCCGATGGTGGTGTCCTCAAAGGACCGACTTCGGGTTTGGTTGTGACTTCTTTCTCTGAAGATCTGAGTCCCCTGTGGTTTCCAGGCTTTTTTGCAGCATTATCACATCTGATTCCCGCCGCCACGCCGTGAGGCGGGTTGGGTGGATGCAACCCCAGGTTATAGATGGGGAAGTTGAGGTTCAGTGGGTGTTTTACAGTATAGTTTTATTATTATTTAGGTGTGATGAGACCAATAGATCAGGAGGCAACTGCTGTTGAAAATATAGTTTGTGGGGCACCTGGGTGGCTCAGTCGGTTAAGTGTCTGACTTAAGGTCATGATCTCGCAGTTCGTGAGTTTGAGCCCTATATTGGGTTCTGTGCCGACAGCTCAGAGCCTGGCACCTGCTTCCGATTCTGTGTGTCCCTCTCTCTCCTTTGCTTTGCTCTTCTCCAACTCACCATCTCTCTCTCAAAAATAAATAAAACATAAAAATTAAAAAAAAAAAGAAAATATAGTTTGTTGCTCACAGATCCCAAGAAGGGCAGGGGGATAAGATCTCTGAGCCGCCCGGTTCTGTCACCCACCCACCTACTGACCTTGTGTGTGTGTGTGTGTGTGTGTGTGTGAGAGAGAGAGAGAGAGAGAGACAGAGACAGAGACAGAGAGAGACAGAGAGGCACACACAAAGGGGAGGGGCAAAGTGACAGGGGGACCAAAGATCTGAAGCCGGCTCTGTGCTGACAGCAGAGAGCCCAATGCAGGGCTCGAACCCATGAAATGTGAGATCATGACCTGAGCCAAAGTCAGACTCTCAACCGACTGAGCTGCCCAGGTGCCCCTGGGCTAGCGGGTCCTTAAGATGTCCCCAAGTTTGACCCTCTGTGAGTAAAGTGCGCTGAATAGTGGCTCCAAGCCTGCTTGCCAGAATTAGCTGGGTGGGGCAGGGGGCTTTTCAGATCCAGATTCCCGGGCCCTCCCCCAGACTGGCCAGACCACACTGTCTTGGGAGTGAGGCCCAGAAGACTGTATTTTGGAGAAGTGTTTCTGATGTAGTTGGTTCTTTTTTTTTTTTAATTTATTATTTTTGAGAGACAGAGAGAGACAGAGTGTGAGCAGGGGAGGGTCAGAGAGAGAGGGAGACACAGAACAGAAGCAGGCTCCAGGCTCTGAGCTGTCAGCACAGAGCCCAAGGCGGGGCTCAAACCCACAAACCATGAGATCATGACCTGAGCTGAAGTCGGACGCTCAACTGACCGAGACACCCAGGTGCCCCTGATGTAGCTGGTTCTTAACCTGACATTTGGGAACCATGGCCTAAAAATTCTGGTTCCTCAAAGGGGACACCGAGCTTGCTCCTGGTTGAGGCAGCGTGTGCCTCTGCCCGTCTGAGAGCGGACAGGGTGCATCCTGCACGCGGCTGCAGGAGGCGGTGGCTGCTGAGTCCAGCTCCTACATAAGGCTCCTGGTGGTGATGCTTTTGCATCCGCACATGGTAGGTGGCCCACAAGGGGACCCGGGCCTGCCAGCTGGTGGAGCATCTGGGAGCTGAGAGCTCTTCCTGGAGAGCTTGCCAGTGCCTGGGGACAGGATGGGACGTGGGAGGAGAAGGGGAGGGTGACAACTGGGGGACACCCCAGGGTACCACTGGGGGGGAGCAAGTGATCTTGGCCTAGTCAGGGCATCCTCTCTGGGGCCTCGGTCTCCCCAGCTGTAGAATGGGCATGACCGTGGAGGAGGTGACTTGCCAGATCTTTCGAGCTTGGACATCCCGAATGTAGTCCAGCCCTCAGAGAAGGCTCAGCTGGGGAGTGCGCCACACTGGGTCTGGTGGGAGGGTGGTGGCTGGGAGGAGGGCTTGGCTTGCAGGAATCAGTGGGCAGCTGGGTCCCCCTGAGTCAGTCTCCGGGGGCCGGTGTAGGCAGCAAGAGCTGGCAAGGGGGCTACTGGGGTAAGGAGGCAAAAAGGCCCCCGACGCGCTGTGTGGGAGAAGCCACAATGACTCTGGGAATCCCTGTCGCTACTGGGAGGGGGAGGGGGCTAAAAGTATAGACCCAGAGCTTCCCTTTCTGGGTTCGAATCCCAGCTCAGCCTCTTCCCAGCTGTGTGGCCTTGTGGAAGCCACTCTACCTCTCTGTGCCCTAGTTTCTCAACTATCCAATGGCAGAAGACAGTAGCGCTGCTTATGAGAACGGAGGGCTTAGAACTGTGCTAAGTGAGCACGCTGCCATTGTCGGCACTCTTGGTATTCGTATGCGTGTGAAGGCAGTGTGCCCTCACAGTTATGAGCAGGCCTCTGGAGGCCGAGCCCCGGGCTGATCATGGGATTTTGTTGTCTGACTTCCCCATGCCTCAGTTTCCTTACTTTCAACAGGAGGAGAACAGTATCTACATCACTAAAGTGAGTCCTCAGTGAGTTGACCAAGGTGAAGGGCTGAGCGCAGGGCCTGGCCCAGGTGTGTGCTCTAAAGGGAGCAGCACTTGCTGGTGGTGTTACTAACAGAGTTGAACTGGGTTAATGATGTCCGTGATGTTACCAACACAGTTTCCTCCAAGCTCTTGGAGCGGAACGGAGCTGGGTGTGGACCTCCAGGCAGCTGTGGGGCCGCGATGTGGGTGAGGCACAGTGGACCCTCATGGGGCAGAGAGTTTGCAGGGCCCCAGGCTCAGACTCTACCCCCAGGGGCTCAGTTGAACTTGGTGTTTTGGTTCAACCATCAACTCTCTTGACACTGTGCCCTGGTGTGAAGCGACTACTGGACTTGGAGTCCAAGGCCTGGGTTTGAATCCTCACCTGAGCTCTGGCCAGGTTGTGCCCTCAGCCAGCCTGAGCTTCCGCTGTGAAGACGAGGTCTACCACCATTCTAGGAGCTTTAAAAGAAAGGAGGGCAGGGGCGCCTGGGTGGCTCAGTCGATTGAGCGGCCCGCTTCAGCTCAGGTCATGATCTCACGTTTGTGGGTTTGAGACCCGCGTCGAGCTCTGTGCTGACAGCTAGCTCAGAGCCTGGAGCCTGCTTCAGGTTCTGTATCTCTCTCTCTCTCTCTCACTGACCCTCCCCTGCTCGTGCTGTCTCTGTCTCTCAAAAATAAATACATAAACATACAAAATACAAAAAACATAAAAAAAAGAAAAGAAAGGAAGGCAAAGCTGGCTGGTGGTCTGAGAAGCCGTACCTGGGTACCTGGATACCTGGCTTGAAATCAGAGACTTGAGTCGGCTTCTTAGCCCCGCCCCTCACAGACCCCGCCCCTCAAGGCCCCGCCCCTCACAGGACCTTTCCCCTCTGAGTCTCCTCCCCTCACTGGGACACAGGTATGGGCTGTTTTGTGAGGCTTGTGGTGTCAGTGAGGCTCACCCCGGAACGCACCTGCCAAGCATCGGGTCCGCGGGGTGGGGTGGTTGAGGGTAGTGAGCTTCGGGGCTGGGTCCTCGGTAGGGGAAGAAGGACAGACCGTTCTCCTCCCCCTTTACTCCCTCCTGCCTCGAGTCCTCTCTCCTCCCTCCTCCCCAGCCTCTCATCTGGCCTCTGCTCTCTCCCTTCCGCTTCCCTTGTAGTTTAAGAGTAGACTTTATCGCTTGTGTCTGGAGGACATGGACTGGCACGCGGGCGTCTTTGCGCATTTCTCCCCTGCCGGCCTCAGCCCCCGTGCGGCTGCTGGCGCGGGGCTCTGCCTGCGGTAGATGCACCGGGGGTGGGGGTGGGGAGCGTCCTGCTCTTTGCGCACCTGTGTCGACCTGCAGCCACATTGAAGGGACTCTCTTCCGTTCGATTTGTACCTCTTGCGTCCTTATGCCCTGTGCTAGACGCGGCCTCCCCCCCATTTCTGTGGTGCTCAGGATTCTAATTAAGTGGAAAAGGCTTTTACTCCGTACAATTCTCCGGTTATGAATAATGATACTGGCTCATAAATGAAAATTGCTTTTCTATTTAAATTCTAGTTTTCTTTCTCTCTCCCTCCCTCTCTCTTTCTCTCTCTCTCTCTCTGGTTTAAAAAAGAAGGAAACCAGGGCTCTTGGGTCATTTGCAAGTTATTAATTTCAAGCGGAGCTCTAAGCTAGCTTATTAACAGTGAGTGTATTAGAGCTGAGTTAAATGGCTGGGCTATTAATTACCTTGCAGGCTTTTATGTACGGAGTAATGGCTTATTTCCGTGCTGGTGGGTGGTCTAGGTGAGAAAACACCAGTCCCCTTCTGGGAGGCAGGAGAGGAAGTTGGTGGGATGTTCCTTTGGTAGAACTGAGTCCCAAGAACTTGGTGATGGGACGCTTGGTGCCCTGGGGTGCCGGGCAAGGTGGCTGGGCACGCACCGCAGTGCCGGGTCAGGCATGTCAACACCAGGAACAGGCAGGGGAGTGAACGCTTCTTCCCAGCTCGTGCAGCCGTGTTGGCCCTCACTCCCCTGGGGACAGGCCAAGCGGAAGTGGGTTGACATGACAGCAGGAGATATTTTGGTCAGCCCAGCGTTTCTACAATCTCGGTTATTTCATCTCTGTTTTGGCCACATCGACGTACTGCCTGTTCTTTTATTTACTTACTATTTTTATTTCCACTGACTCACTTTTAAAAAACTTCAATTTAGTTTAAAGGGAAACTTTATATCACCTCCATAAATGGGAAATCAGCATCCCTAGTCATAAACTCAAAGCAACATAAAAGTGAATAGTGACTGTTAAAATAAAAAAAATGTCCACTCTTGGACCATCTGCAAACAACTCCCCAATGGGCAAGGGAGCCTTTGCCACATGGAGGGAAACCTCAGTCAGTTGAACCTGACCTCATGGCTGGTGCAGCCCCAGGGTTGGCATCAGGGGGTAGGTGACCCACCCAGAGGAACCAATGTTTTCTGGGTCCTTCCCAAGGAATTCAGCTAAAGTCACAAGGCTGTAGGGGAAAACGTAGATCTGAGGAATTTCCGTGTATTTTGAACTTTATGGAACAACATGTTAAGGATATGCAAATACCACACCAGCCAACATTTCTCCTTGAAGGCCCATTGCTCAGGTGTGTTGGAAGGCAGTGTGGGCCGCCTGTCTGTGGTTCCTGCTCTCATCTGGTGCTTGGGCTCCTAGGAGCCACAAAAGGAGTGGGGTACCAACCAGAGAGCACTGGCCTGAGAGTCAGGATGGAGGCAGCCAGGCTCTGCTGTTACATTGCTGTGTGACTTAGGGCACACCGGTAGGCCTCTCTGGCCCTCTGTTTCTTCATCTGAGGGGGTTGAACAAGATGCATCTGGGGACCCTCTGATGGCTGATTTTATGTGTCAATTTGGCAGGGCTGTGGTGTCCAGATATGTGGTCAAACATTATTCCGGATTTTGAGTAAAGCTGATCGCCCTCCATAATGTGGGTGGGTCTCATCCAATCAGTCGAAGGCCTGGATGGAAAGAAAGACTGACCTCCTTCCAACAAGGAGGAATTCTGCAGCAGAGACCTGTGGACGTGAACTTCAGCATGGGCTCTCCACTGGGCCTCCAGCTTGCAGATTTTGGATTCGCCTGCCTCCTTAATCATAATGAGCCAATTCCTTAAATAAATCTCTCCCCCTATACACATCTGTTCGTTCTGTTTCTCTGGAGAATCCTGACTAATACACACACCCCCTTTAGTCACTGGCCCCCTCTTTGGCATCAGGCAGAACAGACAGATGCTCAGGGAGAGGATAGTGGCTGGCCTGCATTTCCCTCAGTTTTTTCCGCTGCCCTTACGTGAATGTAACAGAGGAACTCAGCTCCAAGTGGCATAAACTGGTGAACGGGCATATCAGCTCATGCCGGTGGGGCCCAGCGGTAAGCCAGTCCCCCTGCAGGACTCAGCCACTCAGTGGTCATTGATTGTCCAATTATTTCTCATTGTGCCCTCTCTTCTGTTTGCTGGTGTTGGTTTCGACTGGAGGACGGCTTCCTTCATGGCAGCGAATGGACTGCACGGTCCCAGCAACGCCTCCCTGCACAGAAAGAGGGAGATGTCTGCCCAGAACTCCAGCAAAAGCCCTGGGCCCCCCGTGGGCTGACTGGCCAGAGGGATCACAATGAATGGATGGGCTCAGAGCTGGTTTGTTGGAAACCAAGCACCGCGGTCAGAGGTGTGAGATGACCCTGTAGCCAGGAGGTTGGGGCTGGAGGCGGGGGGGGGGGCGGGCCTCAGGCTAGCAGGGTATTTTGGGGGTTTGCACGGGTGCTGAGCTCAGGCGGAGCCCTGTGTGGTCCAGGCACCACTCTCCCTTCCCTTCTCTCCCTTCTGCTTCCTTTCCTCTCTCCTCCTCTCTCTCTCCTCTCCTCCTTTCTCCTTTTCTTTCTCTCCCCCACCCCCACTGACCCCTCTTATCCCCTTCCTACACCCCTTTCTTCCTAGTGGCCACGGGCTGCAGCCACACTTTGGCCAGCTGCCCAGTGTCCTACTGGGAGACCCCGGTCTGTCCGATTGCGTCTGCTCAGCACCACTGCGCCTTCTTCTGCTGGCAGAACCCCCTCTTTGGGAGAACGTCCCCCTGGCCACTCCATTTGGCTATGGGGAGCTCTTCCTTGCCAGACCCTTTCTGTTTAGCGAGAGCCCATGAGATCAGGTTGGGCCAGTCGGATCTCCTCTCTGGGGTTTTGTATTCCCTCCTTTCTCTAAAGCTGATGTTAGCTGGAGCCTTGCTCTCCCCTGCTGTCTGGAGGGAGCTGTGTGCAGGATTGAGAGAGAGAGAGAGAGAGAGAGAGAGAGAGAGAGAGAGAGATCGATTTGTGAGTCCATGAGGTTGAAAGACAGTCTTTAGTCCCTGGATCCAGCTGTGTCTGAAGCCAGATCTACCATACCTGGACTGTTTCAGGTACTGGAGCTGCTAAGTACCCTTTACCCACAAACTTGGGTTGGGCTTTGGTTCCTTGTGACTGAAGGCACCTGACAGGCACACTAGTTTTCATCCCTGTGTTCATTTCACCAGTATGTATTCAGTGCTTCCTTCAGGCCAGAGATACTGAAAGATGAGTATTATGACCATCTCTGTCTCATGGGTGGGGAACGGAAGCATAGAGAATTTCAGCAACTTCCCCAAGGTCATTCACTTAGTCATGGCAGAGCCGGGATTTGAACCTGGCTCTGCCCATGTCTGGTCGGCCAGCTCTGGACAGGAGCTGCTATGAAGCCATCCATCAGAGTCTGCTGCTAGGAAGGGGCAGGGCTGGGATTTTCTGATGACAGCAATTTCCATTTGCAGGTCAGAGCCTTGGGTTGAGTTTCGATCTTTTCTGAGGGCTGGCAGGGCCGCCCAGGCTGCCAAGGTGAACAGCACTGATGGTACAGGCCCACTAACTGGGCATGGGCCTCCCTCCCTGGCATTCAGAGCCCCTGAGGTCAGGGACCCTGCTGATTTCCCAGAAGCAGAGTGGGTCCTGCAGAGGGTTCAGGAGAAGTGGCCTTGGCCTGTGTGTGACTGACCTCAAAGAGCAGAGGTCGGGGTCATGGGGGCGAAGCCAGAATGCGGAGTGGCTGGTGACAAGGGAGCCAGCGTGGCTCCAGCTGGAGGCAAAGTTGTAGGTGTGGTCTCGGCTGCAGGTCCTCACGGTGGTGCCCCGTCACCCCAAGATCTCCTAGGTCCTGGGCTCTCTGCTCTGACGAGGGGGATGGGAGGCTAATCTTAGCTGCAACCCTCCGTCCCTCTTGGTAAGAGCTGTGCATTGTAACAGGCATCTTCTAGAACCCAGACCTTACCCCGGAGATGAAGAGGGGCGGAGCTGAAGCTCACCTTCCTAAGGGGTCCCTGCAAGGCCATGGAGACCCCTGAGAAGCTGCAAGCTGGGCAGTTCTTGCGGGGATGGTGGAGGGGCGCCCCCATGCTGCTGCCTCCCTCTTCACCTGTCAGGCTTCTTTCCCCTTCATCCTGAAACCCTCTGGTCCGCCCCGCTGTCCCCCCACCTGAGCTGGCTGCAGTCACCATTGTCAACATTTCACACATTCAGTGACAGCTGGTTACATTCAATTTAGGCTTGGTCAAGCGCTGTTACTTACTTTCTCTCAATTTATTTAAACTGTTTTATCTTCCCCACCTGATTTCAACCCCTACCTATCCCCCCTCCCTGCTCCGCTGGTCTTGTTCCACCATTTGATGGCGTTCCACACACTCTTTGGGGTCCCTCGTATGTAACTCGTTCTGAGCTGCTTGGGCACGGAAGGGTCCAGACTAGACAATCATGTGATTGGCTTGAAGGAATCCTATCCCTGTCTTGACTCAGTGCTCGGTGTGCCCTGCACTGGGGGCGGGGAGGCTGGGGAGAAAACTGGCTGAGTATCACGGGTCAGGGGGGTCAGGTGTGCCCTAGGCAGTGATGGCCTCAACCTGTCAGTGCTTTCCAACAGCAAAGGGCGTGTTTCTTAAGAAACAGCCATCGTGGGCTCGCCGGGGGCTTTGCTCGTGTCTTCTCCCTCCAGAACCCAGGTCGGTGAAGCAGCCACCATCTTGAATGTACTGAGCACCTGGGCACCGAGTTCTGGAAGGTTCTCCATATGCACTTCACTTCAGGGTATACCTCATTGGCCTGGACTGGTCGTGTGGACCCGCCCCACCCTTGGGAGCCTGGAAGGGAAGGGCGGGGACCATGTGGGGAGAAGTACTAATGACCAAGTCTAGGCACCTAGAACCTCAGGAACATGTGACCGGAGCCTGCTGCTCCCTGGACCCCATCCTCCTCAGCTCGCTGGATGGTGGCATCTCTACCCTTGGTGGCATGCTCAGGCCCACACCTAGGAGTCGCCCGTCCCCCTTTCCCTCCTCCCCAGTCAGCCCACTGGAGGTACAAGCAGCAAGACTTTCCCGTGGCCATGGCTGGTCTTGTCGCCAGATTGTTCTTCCTGCCCCCCAGCTCCCTCCTGATGCTTTTACTCTCCAGAGAAGCCAAAAGGATCTTGCCTTTTTTTGGGGTTTCAAAGAAACCATATAATTCATATAATATAAAAACCACCATATAATTCAAACATGTAATTCAGTGGTTTTAGTATAGTCACTATGTGGTGCAACCATGGCAACTAATTCCAGAATATTCTATCCTCCAGGGAGAAATCCTGTAACCCATTAACAGCCAATCCCTGTTCTCCCTTCGGCCAGCCCTGGACAGCCACGAATCTGCTTTCTGTCTCTATCAGTCTGCCTGTTCTATATATTTCACATCACCGGAATCCTACCACAGGTGGCCTCTTGTGTCTGAGTTCCTTCATCTAGCCCGTGTTCGAAGTTGTAGCCTGCATCAGCTTCCCATTCCTGTTTGTGGCGAAGTAATATTCCGTTGTGTGGGGAGGCTACATGTTCATCAGAAGATCCTACCCCACTGCTGCCCATAGGTCTCTAACAGCTCCCGCCTGGAGGTCAAGGTGAAGCCCACAGTCCTCCACCGGCCCCAGGGCTCTGAGGGTCAGGCCGCACTGTCTCGTCTGACACTCCTGCTCGGGACCCACTGTGTTCCAGCCGCACTGGCCTCCTTGCTCCCCTTGAGCTGGCCACACTCACCCCAGCGCCACGACTTTCGCCATGGCTCATAACCTCTGTTTACAAAGTTCTCACCCCGAATCCTGTTTGCGTCTCTTTGGTGTTATTTTTTTCCCCTTTCAAACAGATACAACAGGAAAGAAAACGATGAACCTCCCCGCTATCCATCACCCAGATCCAGAGATTATTAATTCATGATAAATCAGTCTTGTTTTATTTATAGCTTTACCCACTTCCCCCACTGGGTTTTGTGAAGCAAAACTCGGGCACGCTGTCATTTAATCTGTAGGGATTTTCGCATTATCTCTAAAAGATAAAAAGACTCTTTACCAGAACCTACCCCCACTGCTATTATCACCCAAGCAATAAACTCTATTTCCTTAATATCATCCAACATCAAGTATCTGTGCATATTTCCCCCCTCAGCCCACCCTTTTTTCTTTTGACAATGTTTAAATTTATTTTGAGTTTTTACTTGGAACATGGTGTGTTCCTGCCTATCTCCACGTTCTGTTTTTGTTTTTAAGTTTATATGTTTTTGAGAGAGAGAGAGAGAGAGAGAGAGAGAGCAAGCAGGGAGGGGCAGGGAGAGAGAGAGAAAATCCCAATCAGGCTCCACACTGTCAGCTCAGAGCCTGACTTGGCATTCGAGTTCACTAACCCTGAACCATGAGATCATGACCTGAGCGGAAATCAAGATTCAGATGCTTAGCCCACTGAGCAACCCAGGCGCCCCTCCGGACTCTTTTTTTTTTTTTTTTCAAAAGTAATCTCTATAGCCAGTGTGGGGCTCGAACTTACAACCCTAAGATCAAGAATCACATGTTTTACCACCTACTAATCCAGCGGGACACCCCATGTGGCTTCTTCTTTTTTTTTTTTTAAATGTTTTTATTTTTATTTTTGAGAGATAGGGAGGAAAGTGTGAGCAAGGGAGGGTCAGAGAGAGAAGAAGTCACAGGATCCGAAGACAGGCCCCAGGCTCTAAACCAGCCGTCAGCACAGAGCCCGATGCGGGGCTTGAACCTACGAGCCGTGAGATCATGACCTGAGCTGAGGTCGGATGCTTAACCGACTGAGCCACCCGGGCGCTCCTCTTTATTTTTTTTAAGTAGTTGCATGACCAGCGCAGGGCTGAGGGCGGGGCTTAAACTCACAACACTGAGATCAAGACCTGACCTGAGATAGAGAGTTGGACACTTGACCAACTGAGCCACTCAGGCACCACCCAGGTGGCTTCTTAAAATATTTATTTATTCATTTATTTATTCATTTATTTATTTATAATGTATGCACACCTGTGGATAAGCAGAGGAGGGGGAGAGTGAGGGGAGAGAGAGCACACCTGTGGATGAGCAGGGGAGAGGCGGGGAGAGGGGGGGGGAGAGAGAGAGAGAGAGAGAATTCTAAGCAGGCTCCACACTTAGGGCAGAGACTGACTTAGGGCTCGATCCCACAATGTGAGGAAACTTGTGCTGTGCACATGTCAGAGTTTCCTACTGTCTGGAAAATGTTGATTGTGTCTTTCATGGTGCCATGGAACATGTTCCCTTGTCCCCTGTCCCTGCAAAGTGGCAGTTCCATCTAGAAGCTTGATCCGAATCAGGCGAAATATTTTTGCGAGAGTCCATCAAGGTAATGTCGAGTGCTTTCATGGGGAGGCACAGAGCGGGGGGAATGTTTCCTCTCTCTTTGTGAGTTGTGTCACCACTGTTGGTCACTGCATCGATGCATGAAGTCACTGGGGGTGTGACCGTGGTATTCTAATCCAGTAGTCTTCACCTGGGGTGATTTTGGCCTGAAGGGACATTTATCAGTGACTGGAGACATTATTGGTTGTCACTACTGGCATCTCCCGGGGAGAGGCCGGGACCCCAGCCATTCTGTGATGCACGGGCCAGCCTTCTCAGCGGTTCCCCAGCCTGGCCGTCCGTATGGCCAAAGTTGAGAATTCCTAGCATCTTCTTTGTGGAGATTCAATTATTGGGCCAATTATTCAATTTTCTGCAATAAACGTTATGTGTCCACACAGCCTGTGGCCTCATGGGGCAAGAAGGGGACTTTCCACCTGTTGACTTTGGGGTTGTTGGAGCCAGAGGGGTATTTGCAGACCTGATGTGAGCAAAGCCTTGAACTGTATCTTTTCTCTGCTTACTTACTTTTATTTGTTTATTGTTTCAATGTTTATTTATTTGGAGAGAGAGCGAGAGAGAGCACAAGCTGGGGGAGAGGCAGAGAGAGAGATAGAGAGAGAGAATCCCAAGCAGGCTCCACGCTGTCAGTCAGCACAGAGTCCAATGTGGGGCTTGATATCATAAATGGTGAGCTCATGACCTGAGCCAAAATCAAGAGTCTAATGAACTGAACCCTCCTGGCGCCCCTGCTTATTACCTTTTAAATGTAAGTGTGCATGTGCATGCGCACACGCACACACAGACACACACAGTTTTTTAGGTAAATAGCAACATATTATACACACCTTTCCACCTTCGCTTTCTACACAACAGTAGGTTCTTGATGAGAGTCACTGGGTAGCGGCATTTGGACCGCCCCCCCTTCCTTCCGCCAGCTGCCTGGCACTCTGTCATGTGGCCGTGGCCAGTGCTCATCCAGCCACAGCCCTCCTGATGTTTTCCGGGTCGTTTCTAGTCTGACTTTTACAAACAGAGCTGCAGTGAATAGCTTGTGCAGACACGTTTCCATATTTTTGCCAGTGCATTTCTGTTACTGCAGGTATTTTCTTGATTACTTTCTTCTTAGCCTTCGGGATTCTGCTCAAATAAATGTCACCTCCTCAGAGTAGTCATCCTTGATCAGCCCATCCCCCAGTCACTACTGAATCTCTATCTGTTACACTGTATTGTTTCCTTCTGTCTCGCGCTGGTGATGAATGTATTGTCCTCTCTCACATGCTGGAAGCTTCCATAGGCCAGGGACTTCTTACTTCCCCCCAAGACCCAAAGCTCAGTATCTGGTAGAGGGATTGAGGGGTTCCCAGGATGTGGGACTGTCAGTCTTTAAAACCAGGACAGTCTGGGGGCACTGGGAAGATCTGGTTACCCTACCTGTCATATAGTAGGTGCTCATTAAATATTTATTGGCTGAATTCCTATAAACTGGAGGTAGATGCGTGTTGTCTAACCTATATAACATCTAATGAAATGTACTTGATTAGATAACTTTTACAATCTAGAGTATTTCATATGAAAATCTGGATTCCTGTTTTCTGACTAAAAGCAGATGATCTCCCGTCATGGGGCTGTAAGCCCCCATATGGCAGCTGTCAACTGGAATAGAATTTTGGCCATCAGTGTAGACGGGGCCGACTCCCAACAGCACCCAGAGCTCACAGGCCACTCAGCTACCGACCCCCTCAGCCCTGGCAGGTGTCTGGGGTTTTGTGGCCTTGTGGCCTCGAAGTTGGAGGCACAAACTTTTGAACCAGACAGATTTGGATTCAGGTCGGGACCGGGACACCTACTAGTTCTGCAACTTCAGCCAGTCCCTCGGCTCTCCGGGGCTCGGTATCCTCCACTCTACCTCCTTCTACCCTCCTCGGGGTTAAGGTCCTTCTAGACACTCCTGTTACAATGCGAAGGTCTTACCAGATGGGGAATCGGAGAGTTGAGCCCTGGAGAGCCTAGTGTTTCTGGAAACTTCCTCCCATGGCCTAGCGGGGGCACTGAGGTCAGTGCTGGTTCAGCCAAGGCCAGGGTGTGCTAGTAGCAAGGGCAAGACCCCCCAGTGTGGAGGTTACCATGGCGATCACCCCATAAGATGGGTGTTAGGGGTGCAGGGACTGGAGACCAGAGGAGGGAAGGAGAGGAGACTCAGGTAAAAGGTTCTCTGGCAGAGGATGGAGCCGATGCAGGGGGCGGCTCTGCTCCCTCTGAAAATGCAAGTCCCCCTGGAGGGTCAGGTGCCGGCTACTCCTCTTACAGTCACGAAAAATGGAAGATGTGAGGCCCTGACAGCCTGAAATCAGTGGACTCGGGCTTCCTGTCTCCTCGGTTCCCATTCTCATACCCTGTGACCATGCGGGTGCTTGAGCTCAAGGCAAGTCTCAGGGGTCTGGCTCCCGGTCGCTGTCCATCTGGGGCACCTTCTGCCCACGCCGGTAGAGCTAAAAGATGCACCGTTCTGTGCTCCCGGCTTCCCCTAGGGAGCCCCTCCTCCTTTCCCAGATGAGCTGTCTCCTCTTCCAGGAAGTCTTCCAGGAATGCTGCCTCCGTAGTCCTGGCAAGGCACCCACGGTGCTCCCTGAGCCTATATTCCATCCCTCAGAACCCGGCCCATCCTCTGTGACCGCTGTACTTACTTGTTTCTCTAGTAGTGTTGTGATTCCCAAGGGCACAAGGACGGTGGTCTGCATCCTTTGCCTGCGCACAGCAGATGTGAATAACAGTGTATGAATGGATGAAAACGTGGTTCACTACTGCAGTTTTAGCTGGGGCTGGGAAGGGGAGAGGGGGGAGGGGGTGACTGAGGGAGGAATCAGAGAAGAGGGTTATCTGTAGCTCAGATGGGGCTTGTCTGCCAAAGCCCATGTCCTTGGTGGCCCTGCAAAGTCTTCTCCGGTTTGCTGTCCTTACAATTCCTGACCAGTGTGGGCAGGGATGTCCCTGGTTGGAGTAGTGGTAGGCAGCTGAGATCCCCCCAGAGGTTTGGTCCTCAGATTCCTCCATGGAGGGTGGGCTCAGGGAGGGGTGCGGGGCTGGGGGAAGGGGAGGGAGCCCCTGTGTGTGTTTATAGTTGGAGACACTGGTCCCATCTGTCACAATTTATTCAGGACCTGATCGCAGAGTACCTCATGGGCGGACAAGTCGGGGATGTGCCTTTCTCTCCTCTTCCGCTGGCCATGTCCCGGTCTCTTGCCTTTAGTCCCCAACCTATTTAACTAGAGGTAGAGGACACTGGCCACTTGGCATCCTCCAGCCTGCTGGCAGAGAAGCAGAGCAGACTGGATCACCTTGACCCAGGAAAGATGCCTGGAGGTGGGGTTGGGGACTTCCCTTCAGCAAGTGCCCTAAGGGGTCTGAGGACTTGTCCCTGGGGTCTAACCCAGATCAAGTACGCTGCTTGTACAAATGCTTCCCCAGTGAGCTTGCCCTTGACCAGGCGGTTAGGTTTGTACCTGTGCAGCCCTGCAGCTATCAGCCATCAGCTGTGTGGGGAAATATGGCAGGCTTTCCCCCTGCCTTTCCCCCCTCTCTCTTCACCGAATTGAAAAAGAGTGGTCATAAATGTGGCAGGTTCATTAACTAGAAAATGCACTCCAAACCACACAAATGAAATTCAACCGACTAGCAAAATAACATTTTTGATTGCTTTGCTCTTCAAGGGTGAAAGGGAGGTCTTTGTCTCTGTCTTTGTGTGGTTCTGAGTATCTTCATCGTGGGTCTGACAGCCCCTGTTGGGGCTTGGTCTTGGTCTGACCAAGCATAGTTCTAAAATGTTGCTCCTGGTGGGGGTCAGCCCTGCAGGATTCACTGACGATTGGCAAGGCCCCTGGGGAGCAGGGCAGGGGTGAAGCTGGGGCCCAGTGAGGCTCAGTGCTTTTTTTTTCAAGGTCACACTAGCTCTTTGGGTCTACGAACTTTGCAGGATCCTGCAAAAATATCTGAGGCCTTAAAATATTTATTGGCTGCAAAATGGGAAAAGAAAACTGTGAAATCGAAATTAATAAATGTTAAATGTCTACAAAGTGTAACGTTAGGTCAACTGCATTAATTACTACATTAGGCATTCATAAAAGTGTCATTACTCGTAAGAGCGATTTGTCAGCTACATTTTCTCACTTGGTAAGAAATCCTGGGTAAGAGAATGGATGAGAAGGAAGGCAGAGCCAACTGCCAGTTAAATCAGCACCTGGTAGCCAAACAATTCCAAGAATGAAATTACAAAAATCCTGTAAAAAGATTGTGGGCAAAAATGTCATATTTAATATGAGCTGTTGGTGCACTTTGATCTGATAGAGGGGAAGACTTTGAAAGTCCTCTTGCCTTGGACCTGGCCTAGGTCCATCCGGGGCCTGGCCTTGGTGCCCGAGAAGCCTCAGCCAGGGCCTTCCCAGAACTTTCACGGCCAGTAACCCTTCACCACGGCCGAGGAAGGGGCTTTAGCAGAGGCAGGAAGGAGCCTGCCGGAGCCCCTCCTGCCCCTCTGATTCTGTTGCCAGAGTCCTTCCTCCCCATTAGGAAATGCCTACTGGAGTCTGGGAGCACCGCTGGAAGCCATAGCCTGGGTAGGGTGGAGATTCAAGCCACAGGCTTGACTGGGGAGAAGCCTGAGGGATGAATCTGGCTCGGCCTGGCTGGGCAGAGGGGTCGCAGAACTGGTGCACGAAAGGACACCTAAGGACCGTATCTGGTCCAGCATCAGATCATAGCTGGCTCTGCCACAAGGAGCTGTGTGACCTTGAGTGAGCTGCTTTCCCTCTCTGGGCCTCAATCCTTCACTTGACCGTTGAGGGTATTGACTCATCCCTTTGAAGTATGAGAGCAAGAAGAGGTCTGTTAATGTAATCTCTCCACGACGGAAAAGATCAGAGAAAGGAAGGGAGCTGTCCAAGGTCCCATGGGGAGATGGAATGGAGGCAGGGCCAGACCACCTTCCCATATATCCCTCCTTACTTCTGTCTCTGTTTCCTCCTGCAGACCATGGGACCCAGCCCCTGTGGGGACCCAGATATCCAGGGCCTCAGGCCACTGAGAGCAGGTGACCAAGTCGTTTCCCCAAGAGGCTCTCACTCCATCCCTTCCCCACACCTGAGAAAGCTCTGGGCTTGGAGCCAGAAAGCTGGGCTGTAGATCCTCTCTCCTTGTGTAATGTGTGTGCGGCCTCGGGTGAGGCGCTCAACTGGATTCTCAGGTTTTGAAATCTATACAAAGAAACAGAGACAGGCTCTGCTTACCCGAAGCCTGTGTGTGTGTGTGTGTGTGTGTGTGGTTGACAGCAGCTACCCGCAGCTATTTTCCTGGGTCCAGACCTCCTCTGGAGGAGGCACCCCCTGCCCACCTGGGAGGGATGTCACAAAACCTATGATTTGTCACACAGCTCCACCTGGAGAGAGAGAGCAAGAGTCCGTGCCTTTCAGAGCACCATCGGAGAACCTGAAGTGTCCAGAGTCTCAGAATGTTCCAGGAGCCTCCTGATCAGGGTCTTTTCTGGAATGAGGTCCTGGCTGCCTGGAGGAGGCAGCTGCCAAGGGTGGCACCTGGGTACACCTTTTCTGGGTGGGGGGTTTCAGTGAGCAGCAATGTGTTTCCAGCCTTTGGTCATCTGACTCTAGAGAATGTTCCAGATAACACTGAACAGAGGCTCTCCTGAAGTCAAACAATCTGGGAGGAAATAAAATTGAGGATTATATCCTGGGGAAACCTGGGATCCTTTTTCCTCCACCTCTGCCTCATTCTAAAAAGAATTCACAATGAAATCACAATGAATATTGATATTTTTCAAGCACTTATTATGTGCCAGGCACCGTACTGAGCATTTTATGTGCATTATCTTATTTGATCCTTGCCGTAGGCCTATGGGAGTAGGTGCTATTTATTATCCCCATTTTATGGATGGAGAGGCTGAGGTTCCCGTGACTGGTCTAAGGTCACACAGCTAGGAAGTAGCAGTGCAGGGAGTTGGAGATGGATCAGGACCCTAGAGTCCCAGCCCCTAACTTCTAGGTCACACTGTCCTTCCCGACACTTTGGCACCAATACCCTGGGAACTGAGGCTCTTACTGGGACCCTTGGGAGGGCGATCCTTCCCTTCTGTGCCTTCTGGCTCTTTGGAACTGGGCCTGGCTGGCACAGAGGGGCTCACCTGCCCTCCCGTTGGCTCCTTTCTGCAAGAGGGTCAACTTCCCAAAGCTCTTGACACCCGGCCCAGTGTGTTCCCCAGTTCAGCGCTCACCAGCAAGGAGCCAGGGACACAGAGGAATTAGGAGCTGGAAGACTGTGGCTTGAAGCCAAGCGGGGGTGCTCCAGGAGAGGGCTGTGGGGTTAATGAAAAATCTGTCCCTGCAAACATCGGCAACAACATCACTGTGATGATCTCTCCGCCTGAGGCCCTCTGGCCCTGCCCTATCGACTCGATTCAGAGCAATCGATTGGCCGGGGCCCTGTAAGAGCCAAGGGGCAGGAGGATTGATGTCCAAGGGCTTTGTACGGCTGTTCCCGTGACGCGGGGTGAAGAGAGTGGCTGCCATCCGGGCCTCAGTTGTGGTCCAGATGACATTTCAGACCTCTGCCTGCCGAAGAGAAGGGGATGCAGTCCTAGGAGATCACAGGATGGGGGTCCTGGCTTTGTGGTTTCCTCTCTATCCCCTGGGCATGGACCACCAGGCCGGGTTTCCCAGGGCCCAGGCCCTGCCGCCCCACTGGCCCATCTGACCAGCTCCTCTCTCTAGGCTTCTCTGCTGCCTGCCGAGAACCTGCTGTGGCTTCCAACTGCCTCTTGTGCTAACCTACCCGTCCACCCTCACTCCTCACGCCCTCTCCGAGCGCTTATCCAGGCCCCAGACTCTAAGTCCGAACACTTTCCCGAGTCCCAGATCCACAGATCTCCTGCCCGTTGGGCATCCCCACCTGGACAGCCCACGCCCCTCAGACTCAGCAAAGCCAAGCAGGACTTGCCATCCTCCTCCGTACCCGCCCCCCTCCATGCCTGCTTTCTCTGCTCCATGTCTCCCCATTCTAGTCAATGGCAGAGACACACACTTAATCAACACTCAGGCAAACCTGAGTGTTTCGGACGATGTTCCGTGAGATGCCAGGAGCAAGTGGGGGTAATGCAGGGGGAGTGACTGGGAGTGGGGTGGGGTGTGTTTGGTGGTCAAGGGCAGCCTCTCTGAGAAAACGCATTTGATCTGAGAGCTGAATGATAAGACAGAGTTGGTTTTGCAAGGATTGGTAGAAAGAGTTTTCTGAAATAGCAAGTGCAAAGGCCCTGAGGTAGAAGCAATGAGGCTGGTGTGCTTGGGAAGCAACAGGAGAACCCATGCAGGGATGTGCATGTGGAATATGCAGGACGAGGTCAGAGAAGTCAGCAGGAAAAGGGTTTGAATTTTTCTTTTTTCTGGTGCGGGAGCCACTGAAGGCTTCTGAGCAAGGGAGAGGTGGTCACATCTGATTTGTATTTTTAAAAGATCCCTCTGGCTGTTGAGTGGGCAGGAATGCTGGAAGCAACAGGGAGTAGACTTGGAAAAGGAATTTAGGGACAGGGACGTCTGAGGAAGCATATTTTGGGATCTGTTTTGGAAACAGAGCCAATAGGACTTGCCAGTTGGGTACAGGGATGGACAAACAGCAGAATTCAAGATGATGCCTGGGCTTGTGGCCTGAGCGACTGAGTTGGAGCCCTGTGCCTTTGGGGTGGGACAGAGGGAGGAGCCGAAGGAGAGGGAGACTGGGATTTCTGTTTCCGAGTCCCATCCCAGTAACAATTGCAAGTGGGCAGCTGGATGTATGAGGCTGGGGCTCAGAGAGGCCGCTGCGGCCGGAGACATGGGTATTAGCGGATAAACGTGAGCCCAACCTCCCAGCTTTGAGCTCCTGTCTGGCCACCAACGTCTCTGCTTCCCATTGGACTGTGAGTTCCCTGAGGGCGGAGCTGGCTCTTATTATTGTTCTGTCCCCAGGGCTTTGAGGGGCAGAAGCCACTCAATAAGTTATTGAGGAATGAATAAAAAGCATGAACATACATTTCATGTATTCATTAAAAAAATATTTGCTGAGCACTTACTGTATGTCTAGCTCTGTTTTAGGTGCTGGAAACATAGTCGTGGGTCAGACAGCAATTGTGCCCCCTAGGAATGCTGACTTCAGTGGCCAAGGCGACCGAAACCAATGAATGAATATATAATGTGATGAGGAACAGGAACAAGAACTAGGAAACATGCCAGCAAGCTAAGGAGATAAAGAGCACTGGGGGTCTTCTTTAATAGTTTTTGATGCTTATTTATTTTTGAGACAGAGCATGAGCAGGGGAGGGGCAGACAGATAGGGAGACACAGAAACCTTAGCAGGCTCCAGGCTCTGAGCTGTCGGCACAGAGTCTGACGCAAGGCTTGGACCCACGAACTGTGAAATCATGACCTGAGTCGAAGTCAGATGCTTAACTGATTGAGCCGTCCAGAAGCCCCTTGGGGATGTTCTTTAGAAGGGTGGTTGGGGGAGGGCTCTAAGGAGAGGACCTTTGAATACAGACCTGAGTGAATGAGATAAGCTGGGTGTATATATGGGGGAAGGGCATGCAGTCAGGAAGAACAGCATGTGCAAAGACCCTGAGGTCAGAATACAGATATTTTGGGGAAGAGCATGCAGGCAGAAGGAATAACATGTGCAAAGGCCCTGAGGTCAGAACACAGATGTCTTTGTGCTAGAGGCCAATGGCACTTCAGGACAGACACAGTGGGAGCTAATGAGAGTAGGCGAACGTTTTCCTGTTTTTCAAACTCATGAAAATTCCCTAGCAGGAACTTTTTTCCCCTTTCCAATAATTTCTAGGTCTAAGAAGGAACCCCTGAGAGGTTCTTTTGGAAAAGAAAAAAGGGGAGTCCCACCCTCCCTGGGGCAGGACTCTCAACCTCCTAAGCATTTGCTCTGGAATCCCTTCCTATCAGTGGGGGCGGGGGTGTGAGTTAAGTTCAGTGACACAAAGTATCTTAATGATAATGGTGTGTAATAACCTAATGGCTTCATAGGCCTATTATCTATGATCACAGAAGTTACCTGAGTGCTGCACCGCCTAAGAGCACTGGAACGCCTCCACCCCAGAAAGCTTCCACCCCGATTATGTTACAGCTGGGGGGCAGGCGCGGCGCCCCCAATTTAACAATATCAACTTCCAGGGGTGAAGACAGACCTATGGTTGGAGGTTCCAAACTCCCTACTCTGGGTTTTCCCCCATTCCCCAGAAACCTCCAGATGTTTGGGAAAACTGGGGTCACTGGCCTCAGTTCGTACACGTGCAGCGCGTGGGGAAGGGGCTGGAGGAAGGGCCTCCCCACTTCGCAGAAGAAAACGTCATTACGTCTCTTGGTAACTGACTCTTTGAAAATGCTGTTCAAACTCATGTTCTTCTTTCTCCCGGGCCATGTCGTTCCTGGAGCCTCCGCCCTTGGCTGTCGGTCTGCAGCTAGCCACCCCTCCAGCCCTGCCCTTCCCGTCTCTGGGTCAGAAATCTGGGCAGGCTGGACACGAGTCCCTGGAGTCCTGGGTTGGGAGAGAGAGTTGTTCCAAGTGCTGAAATTCACAACGAGGGACAGAGCCCACCTCTTCTTCAGATTCATGGAGCCAACAGCAGCAGCAATAACAATAAACCACTCGTTATGTGCTAAACGCTCCTCACACATAGTTTCATGACTGACGGTCATTATCCCCATTTTGCAGAGGTAGAAATTGAGGCTTGGAGAGGTTGAGAGGCTTGCCCGAGGTCACACTTTCAGCAAGAGGCAGAAGAGAGGTTTGAACCCTCACCGGGCTGAGGGCACTGCTCTCTGCCTGTGCCTGAGCTCCCAGCCCCATCACTCATCAGGGGGCCGCATCTGGATGTGCTGTTCCCTACAGGGGTCTCGGGTGCTGGCTTCCCCATGGCAGGCGGGCCGGCCTCCCCCTCCAGGCAGGCTGCTAACAGACGCTCCAGGGCCGGGCCCTCCGGGCCGGCTTCCCCTTCATGCAGGGCCCGCCCTCCCCGTTGCTTTCTCGAGACACCCAGAACCAGAACCGCATGAAGGCATTTCCTCAGCAGAACAGGCTTCATTCTCCTGCATCATTCCTTCCCAGGAGGCCCAGAGCCAGCAAGTCCCCGTCCGTGTACAGGGGTGTGGATGGGCGTGTGTGTAGGGGGCAGGGGGTAAGTGACAAGGAAAAGGTGTGGAATTTCAAATGCTTCGGGGCCCAGGGAGCTTTCAAGGTCTCTGCCCTCTGTTCGCTCCTTCCCCGAATCTGCCTCCATCTGCCTGTTGCCTCTCATTTATTTAGACACTTTAGTTCCTCAGCCTCGACCTGGGAGGCCAGGAGGCCAGGAGGCCAGGAAAAAGCACCTCTGCTGCTGTGCTCCTTCCACGGTGTCATTTTCAGAACTTTCTCACATACCCTCCTGCCCTGGGACCCAGGTGGAGACCTCCCAAGCCCGTCACGGAGGGGTCTGAGACTCAGACAGGTGAGGTGCCCAAGACCTCCCAGTGTCAGGAGAGAGCTGGCCCTGGTCTTCCAGTGGTGGAAAGGGAGTGCTGGTGACAGGTCCCACCGCCGGCCTCAGCCCCAACCAGCCTGTCCATTCCATACCCGTCCCCCGACTGGGGAGAAAATGGTAATGACAGTGTCTGACATTTGTTAAACAGCCACCGACTGGCCAGTTCTGAGGGCTTTGCACGTACTACTAATTCCTTTGTTTTACCACAACCTTGTGTGGATGCACGGCCAGAATCACCATTTTACAGATGGGGAAACTGAGGCACAGATCGGTTACCGTCACACAGAGAGTGAGAGGCATAGTCAGGATTCAAGTGTACATTTACACAATTGCCTTTATTGAAAAGAGTACAATAGTTTGAGATCAGGAGCATCTCCGAGCATGTTGCTGCGTATTGTCACCTGTTCTGGGGGAGCTGTGAGGGGCAGCCACTAGCCGGCGGGCTCCAGCATCCTGTCAGGAAACCCTGGACTTAAGACCTGCAGCCCCTGCTCACTAGCTGTGTGTCCCTGGGCAAACTACAAAACCTCTCTGAGCCTGTTTCCTGCTAAGAGGACAATAATACTGTCCACCTCGTGGGTTTGTTGGGAGGATTGAATAAGAAACCACATTTAAAATGCCCAGCACAGTGCCTGACATGTAGTAACAATTCAACAAATAGTAGCTTTTATGATTTCAAAAATCTGTACCTTGTTTGTGGCAGTTTGGTGATGCATTCAGGGGTGGTGTGGTGGGGAGATCTCTGGGGCCAGGTCTTCAGTGTTCTTGTTATCTCTTGCTGCCTACAAAATCATCCCAAAACGTGGTGGCTTCAAGCAGCAGCATTTATTTGGCTTAACATGGGGCAGGGCTTAGGGGCCACCATTGAGTTCTGCTCCGTGTGGCTTCGGCGTGGGAGGCTGGCCTGGGGCTGCCTCATCCACATACCTGACGGGTTGGTGCTGGCTGACAGGTTGGGGTGGGCAAGGGCCTCCTTTCTCTCCGTGTGGGTCTCTCTGCAGGCTGCCTGGGCTTCCTTGCAGCATGGCGGCTGGATTCCAAGTGGGAACATCTCAAGAGGCGTGGGCGAAGGCTGTCTCACCTCTCATGGCCTGGATTTGGGAGTCATGCAATTCTGCTTCTGTTGAAGCAGTCACAGGGGTCCTCCGGACTCAAGGAAGGAGACAGGGAGCCCATTACTCACTGGGAGGGGTGCCAAAGTCATGTTATAAGAAGAGCATGCGGGACGGGATGTCATTTCATCCATGTTTTGAAAATATGTTTGGCCACACTCCACCGCCAGTCTGTTTTATTAGCCAGGGTAAAGGAGGCTCTGCCTTGAATCTCAGGGGCTTAACACAACAAAGCCCTACTTCTCACCCTTGCAGTACACCCAGGTTGGCCCGTGCCGATTGGCTGCCCTCCTACCTGCAGGAAATAAGGGATCCTGGCTCCTTCTGCTCTATGAAACCGCCGTCTTAAACTTGTATCTTCGAAATCAGTGTAGAAGAGGGAGAGAAATACAGGGGGTTCTACGGCCAGACCCAGCAGTGGCACCCCTCAGCCTGCATCTCAGTGGCCAGAACCCAGCCAGACGGCCTGTAATCCAGCTGCAAGGGGAGCTGGGAAATGTAGTTTTCCTGTGTGTCAAGGATGTGGAAACGGGATCCGCCAGCACCTGGCTGGTTTCTTCCACACTGAGACCTCACCTAGAGAGCACGGACGTTGAGGTTGTGCTGTTCACTGCTGTATTCCCAGTAGCCATCACATTGCCTAGCATGTAGTAGATGCTCAGTAAATGTGTGTTAAATGAATGAATGGGGAAGTGGCTTCCACTTTGGGCCTGGCTTCTGAAGTTAGGGTCTGGTGCATGTGCAGCTGAATAAATCCCACCATTGATAGGGTTTGGGGAGTGGGGGTTCTTCTGGTTTGATCTAGAGTTCAAGTTCAACCCCACCTTCATTGACTCATGGAAGCTATGTCCAGGATGCCGCTGGAGTGGCTGCCGTGTCTGAGGGTACCCGTGCTTCCCGGATTTGGGGAAGGGGCTGCAGGTGTTTGCAGTAAGCAGCTTTGGTGTGAAGGGTGAGTGCCAAGGGGCATGGGTGACACCACCATCAGGTGTCCGTCAGGTGGGGGCAGTCACAGGAGTAGGGGGAGAATCAGGAGGGTTTCTGGGGCCACAAAGCCTCAGAAAGGCAAGTGTCATTTTCCAAACGGAAGGGCTCACAGTTAAAATTGAGTATGAATACCCACCCAGCCCCGACCCCAACTCCTACAGCACAGCGTGACCAAGGTTTAGTGCCTCCGGTTGGTTGCCACTTCTGGCAAAATGAAGTGAGGCTTCGCTTGATTTCCAAGTGAGAGATAGTTTCCTGGGTCAGGAAGCTGGTCCTCCTGTCTGGGAGATGTGGGCGCTGCCAGGGAGACCTCCAAAGGGCTGTAGCTCTGGTGTCCCCCAGTCCTCCTAGTTGGAAGCCTACTCTCCCAACACCCCCCAGAGCTCCTGCCTACCCTGTCCTTTCTCCCAGCTTCTAGGGCCCCCAAGCCATGGGAACTGGAGCCGCTGACAGAGCGAGAAAACCAGGTTGAGTCGTGCCACGGTGGGGGGTGGGGATCAGAGGGGAAGATCTGGGCACATTAAGTTTCAGGGGCTTGGAAAGCATCCAGTTGTAGACAGATTACAAAGTAGACAGCTAGAAGATACTCAATAGAGTCTCCATTAATTTGAGGGGAAAATGAAAGAAATTTGTAGCATCTCCACTTTATCTTTAGAAGTTTAGTTTTTTTGAGAAAGAGAGAGAGAGAGAAACCATGAGCTGGAGAAGGGCAGAGAGAGGGGGAGAGAAGGAGAGTCCCAAGCAGGCTCCACGTTGTCAGCACTGAGCCTGATGCAGGGCTCCAACTCACAAACTGTGAGATCAAAATCAAGAGTCAGGTGCTTAACTGCCTGAGCCACCAGGCACCCCCAGACATCCCACTTTTATTGATCGTGGTGGGAATAATGTCCTTCATCGACCACCAGGCACCATCCACTTGTAACTTATGGACATTTTTCTTATTGAATCCCCTCACCCCAGAGAGGCCGTAGGTAAGGCACACGGAGGGCCTCCCCAAGTGCTTGTCTTGCGTCATCTCCTTTGAGGTCACAAGGGCACAGGAAGGATGTGGGAGGGTGGCCCATGCCACTTCTGAGGCTGGCTCTTCCTGTCAGAGTCCTTGTTTCCCTAACAAGCCTCAGGGTTGCCTGGTTGTGTCTGTTTTTCCCGGTGAACCGTGAGCCCTGGCCAAAGACCTGCTTTTCTCTCCCTTGTATCTTTACTGCTCACATGGTGGGGCTTCATTCATAGTTGCTGAATACATGAATAAAGACACCAAAGTGTCACGTTCTCTAGTCCCTCTGACAGGCTCCTTCAGACCTGGGAGTGGTGTTTCCCAGGGGACATTTTGGTTCAAGTTTACCCCACATTAAATGCAGAGGGAGGGACCCAAGAACCCTGGTCTACAGCTTTCTGATAACTCTTTCCCCTTATTTTGAAAGTCAGTTATATGCTGATTATAAACTGCTGTGTAACAAACTGTCCCCAGACTTTGGAGCTGTTTTAGTCAGTGTTCTCCAGGAAAACAGAACCAATAGGACATTATTTCTTTCTCTCTCTAAATATAGACAGATAGAGATATATACGTATGAAGATTTTTTTATAGGAATTGGCTCACATGATTATGGAGACGGAGAAGTCCCTCCATCTGCTGTCTGCAAGCTGGAGAGAAAGGAAAGCTGGTGGTATCATTCAGTTGAGTCCAAAGGCCTGAGGACCAGGGTAGCTGATGGCGTAAGTCTGAATCCAAAGGCCCAAGAATTAGGGAGCCTGTGGTGTAGGCCCCAGTCTGAGACTGAAGACCAAGAACCAGGGGCACCAACGTCTGAGGCAGGAGACAATGGATGTCCTAGCTCAAGCAAAGAGAGGAAGTTTGCCCTTCCTCCGCCTTTCTGTTTTATTCCTGCCCTGGATGGATTGGATGGTGCCCACCCATGGCTGAGAGGTGCTCTCTTTTACTCTGTCTACTGATTCAAATGCTAATCTCTTCTGGAAACACCCTCACAGATACACCCAGGATTGACAGTTCACTGGCTCTCTGGTCATCCCTTAGCCCACTCAAGCTGACACACAATATTAATCACCAAGTCCACCCCTTGTGAACTTGACACCTACACCTGTCTCCATGAGCCATACTTAATCTCCAATTAAGACAATCACAAGGTCATAATTCTACCTAACACGATAGATGAGGCTGCGCATGAGCAAAAACGCACTAACCCTTCTGCAGCAGAGGAGGTAAAGTCCTTGAGCGATGTTTTCTCTTCTCCTTGATATCCTGAAACTTAGTGTGATGCAAAATCAGAAATGTGTGATTCTGATATTGAGTCAGAATATCTTATGTTACATGGTCAGGGAATAAGAGAGGAGGGAATAGAGAGACATCTGCTTAATATATGTATATATCCACACACAAACATATTCATAACAAGTAAGGAGGAAATACTGATGGCAATAACAGTCCTCATTTCTGTCACTGGTCCAAGGGTCATAGCTCGTATTTATAACTATCTTCTTCTGCTACACATACTGTATTCCCTCTGTCTTCAGCCAACACCTCGGCTAGTCATGGTCTTTTATGCGGTGGGGTGGACCAAGCCTTCATTCCTGAAGGGTCTGGGTCATTCCTAGTCCTGCCTGAATTAGGTTGTTACAGTTTTCTATTGACTTTACTCACAGGGCATGGTAACACTAAGGGATGCCCTAAGGGATCTCCTATATTCTAGGCATATTCCTCCATATTCTGTTCTGGGGTAAGAGTTCAATTTCCGCTTGGAAGTCAGGATCAATCACCCCAGCCGGCAGTGTGATTCCCTTCTTTGCCTGTTGACTCAGAGGCCCGAAGATCGCGAAGTCACTGGGTGGCAGTCTTAGCTTCCAGTTCCACGGAATCATTGTGTCTCCTGGTAGATGTATGTGTCCCTCTGGAACTAAGACCTCTAGTCCAATTAGAGCAGAAAGTCTCTGGAACAGGAAGTAGAAATTTTGCTAGTGAGTCATGAAGGTTAATAGTGAGTGGTGCCACTCCAATTTCTACCGTCGATTTTTGGACTATGAATCCTGTCTATTGGAGAAACAGCACCTTATACTGGAACATACATAGCCTTCTGGAGAACCTTTCCACAGCCCTACAAAGTAGTCCCACCTCGCTGACACTGTAATTGAGTCTTCAAATGGCTATTCCACTGTTGTATCAAGTCAGCTGCTTCAGGATGGTAGGGGAGTATGATAAGACCAATGAATGCCAAGATCACAGGCTCATTGCCACTCTTCTTTTGCCGTAAGTTAATTCCTTGATCAGAAGCAATGTTGTGTGGAATACCATGACAGTGGGTAAGTACTCTCTAAATTCACGGATGGTAGTTTTGGTAGAAGATGAGGTTTATATATACAAAGGAATACTTCTTGGCAATGAGAAAGAATGAAATCCTGCCATTTGCAGCAATGTGGATGGAACTGGAGGGTATTATGCAAAGTGAAATAAGTCAGTCAGAGAAAGACAGATATCATGTATTTTCACTGATATGTGAATCTTGAGAAACACTACAGAAGACCATGGGGGAAGGAAAGGGGGAAAAATAGTTACAAACAGAGAGGGAAGGAGGCAAACCACAAGAGACTCTTAAATTCAAAGAACAAGCTGGGGGTTGATGGGGGGTGGGAGAGAGGGGAAAGTAGGTGATGGGCATTGAGGAGGGTGTTTGTTGGGATGAGCACTGGGTGTTGTGTGGAAGCCAATTTGACAACAAATTTTATTAAAAAAAAGAAGTATTACATGAAGGGGAGGTAAATCTAGATCCAGAATAAGTGTCTATTCCAGTAAAGACAGAAAGCTCCCCCATCCATGATGGGGGTGATTCAGTGTAACCAACCTGCCATCAGTAGCTGGCTGATCCCCTTGGGAAATGGTGCCCCACAGGGGCTCAGTGTTGGCCTCTGCTGCTGGGCACTCAGCAGTGGCCATAGCCAAGTTGGCTTCAGTAAGAGGGAGTCATGTTGGTGAGCCCAGAAACAACTTCCATTCATGCCACCATGGCCATTTTGTTTGTGAGCCCAATGGGCAACGATAAAGGTGGCTAAGGAGAGAGGCTGACTGGTATTCATAGAAGGTCATGATCCACTTGGTCATCAAAATCCTCCTCTGCTGAGATTACCTTTTGGTGAGCATTCAGGTAGAACACAAATATCTTCACATTTTTTGCCCATTCAGAGAGGACTATCCACGTACCTCTCTTCCTCAAATTTCTTTGTCACCCATTTTTATTTTTATTTTATTTTATTATTTGTTTGTATTTGAGAGACAGAGTGAGCATGAGCATGCATGGGGAGGGTGAGGAGGAGAGGCAGAGAGAGAGAGAGAGAGAGAGAGAGAGAGAGAGTCTTAAGCAGGCTCTATGCCCAGCATGGACAGGGAACTCAGTCTCACAACTGTGAAATCATGACCTGAGCTGAAATCAAGAGTTTGATGCTTAACCGACTGAGCCATCCAGATGCCCCTACTTTCACTGATTAAAATCTTTTATTTTTAAGTAATCTCTATACCCCATATGGGGCTCAGACTCACAACCCCAAGATCAAGAGTCACATACTCCTCCAACTGAGCCAGCCAGGCACCCCTGTCACCAATTTTTAAGCTGAGTTCCTTGCAACCACCCAGCTAAACCACTGGCTACAGCTCATGAGCCAGTATATAGTCACACGTCTGGCCATTTTTCCTTCCAAGAAAAGTGGACAACAAGAGGCCCTGGCAAAGTTGTGCCCACTTGTCTTCCCACTTTGGGAGGTTTCGTTTCACCGCATCCTTCAGGGATGTCCCAGGGAGGGGCAGTAGTGCTGCACTGTCTGCCCTGGGTATTACCTGCACACGGTGCACGACTATCCGTAAACCAGGCTCAAGTCTTCTCTTCCTCCTCTACTGATCGTAGGCAGCTCCCCACGAGATCACAGGTGCAGGCTGGGTGAGAGAAAGTGGTGTAGCAAGCGGGGACCCGAGCATTTGGGCCATTTCTTCATGTAATTTACTTGGTCCTGATCTTGTACATACCACTTCCATTTGATGAGGGAGTCTTGTGTGCACACCCAGCTTCATGGCTTGGTGGGTCACATCACTCTCACACGTAATGTTTGCCAGTTATCTGGGTACCCCTCAGCCCAGTCAAGTTGACACATAAAATTAACCCATCACAATAACTGAAAACAAAAATTTATGATTAACTCTCATGTTTGTGTGGGTTGACTAGACTCAGCTGGGTGACTGGATGCTCTCTTGGGGTCCCTCATGTGGTTGTAGCCCAATGGGGCTGGGGCTGGAGTCATCCGAAAGCTTGGCAGGGCTGGATTTCAAGATGGCTTCTTGATGCACGTGTCTGGTGCCTTCTTTGGGACTCCAGAATACCCGGGGGCTGCCTAGCAATCTCTCCCCCTTTATGCAGCCTCTCCACGTGGCTTGGGCTTCCTCACTGCATGGAGGATAGTTGGACTTCTTACATGGCAGCTGGCTTTCCCTAGAGTGAGTGTTCCCAGAGTCTTAGGTAGAAGTTACAAGGTTTCTTGTGACTTGGCCTTGAGCATCACAGAGCATCACTTCCATTATGTTCTGTTGGTCCACAGCAGGTCACAGCCCACTTTGGATTCAAGGGGAGGCACCACATAAGGGTGTGGATGTTAGGAGGTGTGGTTACTGGGGGGTCATCTCTGGGGAGCAGCTACTATGGAGGGAAGAGGAGATGTGGTGAGGTAGGCAGGTCTTCTGACCTTGGATAGGTCTCTTGATCTTTCTGGGTCTCCACTTCCCACAGTATAAATGACAGAAACAGATTAGATGATCTGGAAGTTTCCCCTAGTACCTAAAGACCTGGCTTGGGTCCCCCGAAGCTCAAGGCAGGCTCCCCCCAGGCTGGGTCTCTGGTGGAATGGGGGTTCAGTTGTCCCCCTGACTCCATGACCCCCCGCTAGGCTCCCAGACATGATAACTGAGAACAGCTGTTTTAAGTCCTCGGCTTCAGGGAAAAAAAAGCTTACCCTCCCTAGCCATCTCTGGGCACATTATTCACAAGTTCATCACTGTTTAATTTAATCACCAAATGTCATCCGAATGCCATTTATTCTGCCTTCTCACCAGAGATTTACCTATTTATTTTACATTTCAAATGAATTGCTCATTATTCTGTCATTTGGGGCTTTATTTTGTAATTCATTTGGCAAGTTCTGACAAGTTGAAAATGATGCTGTATTGAACACAGTTCCTTCTGGGCCCCCTCTCAGGGGTCCGTTTCCTGAAAGCCACCTGCCCCGCTTCTGCGCCTAGGATCTCTCCTCAGTAGGCCAGCCCTGCACTCTCCGCCTTTCTGACGGGAGAGAGATGCAACATTCTGGGACTTCTTTCAGGTCCAAACCCTGTGTCCATTGACGCTCAGGTGCATGCCAAGGGCTGAGCGCTCCTGTCCATGCCTCAGGTGGGTCCCCTGTCTGTGCCCTTGCCCAAGCTGTGGTCCCCAGCCATGGCCCTTGCCATCTGACTCATTTATTGTGGTGCTTGAAGCTACAAGTCCAAGTATCCGCAGCAAGAAGTTAGAAGATGAGTTGCCCAGAAGCCTGGCCATCGGCAGGAAGGGGACCCTGCGGGCCACCAGCTTTGACGGGGTGGTAGCCAGGCAGTTGGTTCACTCCAGAAAGAGAGGTGATGGCTGCATGGACATGGAGAGTAAGTTTCTGAAGTTGGTGGCTGCCATCAAAGCCATCTTGGCTCAAGGCTAACGTGCCCTGAAGGCAGGGTCCAGTGACCTTGGTCCAGCCCCTCACAACAGACACGTCAAGATAGGAAAGACTGAAATATCTTGTGGATGCCTGATCTTTCCTTGGTATCCCTGTGGCCAGCAGGTGGGGGCAGAGACTGATGCCCATGTTCCTTGCCTCTGTGTGTGTGTGTGTGTGTGTGTGTGTGTGTGTGTCCATCCCTGGGAGCGTAGCTCTGTATCGTGTTTAGCTCCTCCCTCTTCCTGCTTCTCCTCATCTCCCTGAATCTTCCATCCCTCTGGCTTCTCTCTGGCTCCCAGCTTCCTTCTCAGCAGGTGGCCAAGACAGGGATCTGGGTGACTGAGCTGCAGATTTCAGCACTGTTGGCAATGGTTCATTCTTCAGTAAACATTGGATGAGTTTCTAAAAAAAGAGAAAGAAAGCTCAGGACAGGCTTTGCAGTGAACACACCTTGATTAGAGTTCTGATTTTGCAACTTGGTTATCAGCCTCGGACCTTAATTCCTTCGGCAAATGGCTTAACTTCTCTGAGCCACAGTTTCCTCATCTATAAGATGGGACAGTATCAATCTGGGCATCCACAGAGTTGTTGTGAAGGTTCAGTGGGATGAGGCGCGTCCAGAGCTCCCCCTCTCCTGGGCACATCGTTAGTGCTCCTGGAAGTAGTCAGGAGCTCATCTTATCCTAAACCCAGGCTAGACCGGGATGACCACGGCAGCCCTGGCCATGAAGCAGGGGATTACAGGTCAGAGGAACTAATTTACTGCAACAGGCAGTTCTGGGGCACCAGCGCCGTTCAGGGCCCTCGGGGGTGGGGGGTTTGTGCTGGCCCCATCCCTCAGCCTCAGGTCTGCCTGGGAGGCTTCCATTTGCGGGCTTCACCCCAGCAGCCCCCCAGGCTTCTTTGCTGCTGCCTGAGAACAGGTGTGGGGCCAGCAGCCCCGGAAAGGCCCTCAGTCCGAGACACTGACAGCCTCTCAGCCTGGACCCAGTGCTCACACCTGTGCCTCCAGGCAACTTTATGGGCTGTGCCGCCAAGCCAGAAAGGCTCTGAGCTGGGCCCCCTCCAAGTAGCCGGGGAGCCCCCTCCTCAAGATTCTGATTCCTAAGCCTGGGGTGAATCTCAGGAGACTCAGAACAACTGTCTTCTGTGTGTCCTTCTCCAACCCAGAAGCTCCCCAGACTTCTTGGAGTCTTGAAAAAAATTTTTTTATTTGCTTTTCTAATTACGAGATCAATACCTATATGTTGAAGGAGACCGGAAAGCACAGAAAAACCCACATTGGGAAAACGCAGTGCTCCTTCCAGAAAGTACTATACCGGTCCTGGTGATTTACTTCCAGTCCCTTGTCCGCATGTGTGTTACACAGAGCCCGCTGTGACCCGCTGTGCGGTCCCTGCCGGTCTTTCCGGTTAAGGGAACAATGCTCATAAGTGTTAGGGACTTTCAGCGCCTGCTTCTGCCCCACATCCCCACTCTGGGACTGGTTCAGTGTATCCTCCTCTCTCTGGAAGAGTTGCCTTCCCTTTCACGTCTCCTGATCTTTATCCAGGATCCTCAGATCCCCCTCTCCCTAACTATGTCTCCTCCTCCCCTCCCCTCCCTCCAAGCCATTTTCCTTCTTCCCTCTTTACTGCCAGTTTTCTGGAAAAAGCGACCTTCCCTTCCCACCCCCAGATTTCCCTTTACCGTACTCACTTCCTGACCCCGAAAGTGAGGCCCTTGTCCTTCCCTAGGCTCCAGGGTAGGCCATCCGATAGAAATAGAATGCCAGCTACACATGGAATTAAATTTCTTCTAACAGCCACCTTCAAAAAGTAAAAAGAGAGGGGTGCCTGGGGGGCTCAGTCAGTTGAGTGTCCAACTCTTATCTTCAGCTCAGTCATGATCTCACATTTCGTAAGATCGAGCCCCAGGTAAGGGTCTGGGCTGACAGTGCAGAGCCTGCTTGGGATTCTCTCTCTCCCTCTCTCTGTGCACCTTCCCTGATTGTGCTCTCTCTCTCTCATTCTCTCTCTCTCTCAAAACAAATAAATAAACTTAAAAAAAAAACCCAAAAGTAAAAAGAGACAAGTAAAATTAAGTTTACTTTTTAAAATTTTTTAATGTTTTTTATTTTTTGAGAGAGAGAGACACACACACACACAGCATGACCAGGGGAGGGTCAGAGAGAGAAGGGGTCACAGGATCTGAAGACAGGCTGTAGCCTCTGAGCAGGCTGTCAGCATAGAGCCTGACACAGGGCTCGAACCCACGAACTGTGAGATCATGACGTGAGCCGAAGCTGGATGCTTAACCGACTGAGCCACCCAGGCGCCTCTAATTTTACTTTTGAAATAAATACATTTCATTTAACTCAATATATCCAAACTAGTATAATCTCAACCTGTAACATGTAATCATTAAAAAAATTATTAATGGGATCTTTCCCGTTTAGCTTTTTTTCCCCACCAGCTCTTTGAGATCTGATGTGTGTGTACTTTAGTACATCTTAATTCAGGCTGACCATATTTCAAGTACTCAGTAGCCAGTGACCACTGTGGTATCAGATGACGTCTATCTAGAGGACCCACCGAGGACCCGGTGGTGAAATCCAATCGTCTCTTTTTAGGGAGCCGATTCCTAGACCGGGTGTTGTGTCCAGCCCAGCACCCCACGCTGCCACTTGTCCTGCCTTCGCGCATTGGATCGTTATTTCTGAACCGTCTTTTATGACATCATAACACGAGGTAGGAAATATCAGAAAAAGGCCGATTTGGTGGTGATCTAGATCTTTGAAATCAGATCTTTGTAGACGAGCTGGCCTATTCAGGCAGAGGGATTTCCCCGCACAGGATTAGTTATGACCAGAGGACGAACAGACTGGAATAGTCACTGTTGAGACTTTTCAAGAATCAAAAGGAAGACCCCAAGGGAAGATGGGATTGGAGTTTCTGCTGTAAAATGGGCAGGGCGAGGGCGGGGCGGGGACACTCAGACTAGTTTCAGAGTAGAGAAGGGGATGTTTCTCAGGGTCTTCAATGGCCTGTCGAATCATCAGGGGCTGAAGACGCAGACTCCAGCTGAAATTTGCAGCACCGATTTCCACAATCACACAGCAGAGCTAGGCCGCCAAAGGGGAGGCTGTCGCGTTTATGGTCAGGAAGCTTCTTGCGGGGTTTGGAGGATGCCATTCTTCCAGCTGCCGGTGCCAGAGCCACGCCACCGCCACCCTGACCTGGCCGCTGAACCAGGGCATGGCTGCCACCGTCCACATCAACAGTACTGGGGCCCTGAGCCCTGCCGGGTCGCTGGGTCCAGGGCACCGGAGCTCCCCAGACACGGAGCTGCAGCCAGCAGACAGGAATAGCCAAAGCAGACAAGCCCCATGGAGAGCAGAGTCTTTGGAAAGGAAGTTTACCTCTAAGGCATGGAAGGGAATCGGAGTTCAGAAGTCTGGGTGCCATATAAAGGACGGAAATGGATTCCGCACTGGTCTAGCCGCTCTAGCAAAACACCACGGACTGGGGGGCAGGGGGCACTTAAACAACAGACATTTGTTCCTCTGGTTCTGGTGGCTGAGAAGTCTGAGAGCAAGGTGCCTGCTGATTCAGTTCCTGGAGAGGACTCTTCCTGACGGCCACCGTCCTGCTGTGTCCTCACATGGCGGGGACAGCGTGAGGGGACACAAGGGGTCTGGGGTCTCTTTTTACAAGGGCGCCTGATGCCATGATGGGAACCCCACCCTCACGACCTCCCAAGGGCCCCACCTTCAGATCCTGTCACATCGGGTTAAGGGCTTCCACGTATGAATTTGGGAGGACCCAGTTCAGCCCACACAAGTATTTAAAAGCTGTGGGGTGCCTGGGTGGCTCAGTTGGTTGAGCGTCCGGCTTTGGCTCAGGTCATGATCTCACGGTTTGTGGGTTCGAGCCCCGCATCGGGCTCTGTGCTGACAGCTAGTTCAAAGCGTGGAGCCTGCTTCTGATTGTGTCTCTCTCTGACCCTCCCCTGCTTGCTCGGTCTCTCAAAAATAAATAAAAAAACATAAAAAATGATTAAAAGCTGTAAGACCAATGGGGTGACTGAGCCATGAGGGAGTCTGAAATATAGTGGGTCTTTTGAGGAGGAGGCAATTCCAACATCTGTAAAAGGGGACGCGTGTTAGAAGGAGTTTGAGTGGTGCTAGTGTCATCTAAATTGGCATCACCCGAAAGTCCCAGTGGACCCCACGGAGCTGATGCCCGACCACACAGATACCTTCCCCATCCATCTCCGAGGGGACCCCCCCCACTGATACAGTGTTGCAGCTCTTGTATATTTTAATCAATATCTATTAGCAACCAGAAAAAATGTGGAGATCATCCTTGACACAGAGCCCCATGACCTGTTGGCCGTCTTGTTGAATCTTCTCTCCTGTCAGTGAACATTCACACCATTGATTTAAACAGCTTCCAAGATTTCAGTTTTGATAAAACCATAATCTACTGAACCAAGTTCCTATTGCTGGGATTTTTTTTAAGTTAATTTATTTATTTTGAGAGAGAAGGAGGGAGGGGGGGAGGGGCAGGGAGAGATGGAGAACAGGAGGGATCCCAAGCAGGCTCTGCATGGAGGCTTGGTCTCATCACCATGAGCCAAAATCAAAAGTCGGATGATTAACCGACTGAGCCATCTATCTAGGTGCCCCTATTGTTGGGATTTTTTAGAATAAATATAGATTGATCCCAATTTCCCCTTATTAATTTTTAAGTACTTATCTATTTTTCTTTTAATTTTTATGTCTTTTATTTATTTTTAAGAGAAAGAGAGAGACAGTGTGAGCAGGGGAGGGTCAGAGAGAGGGGGAGACACAGAATCCGAAGTAGGCTCCAGACTCTGAGCTAGCTGTCAGCACAGAGCCCGACGCGGGGCTTGAACCCACGAACAGTGAGATCATAACCTGAGCTGAAGCTGAACGCTCAACCGACTGAGCCACCCAGGCGCCCCAGTACTTATTTATTTTTGAGAGAGAAAGAGAATGACCAGGGGAGGGGCAGAGAGAGAGGGAGACACAGAATCCGAAGCAGGCACCAGGCTTCGAGCTGTCAGCACAGAGCCCGACGCAGGGCACAAACTCACAAACCATGAGATCATGATCTGAGCCAAAGTCAGACACTCAACCAATTGAGCCATCCTGGTGTCCTATCATTTTCCCCATTAGAAAGAAAATTAGGAAGAACATTTCAAAAGCAAAATCTAACAATAAATGAATGAGAGAAAATTGCTCTTGAACACACATTACTTAATTGTCTTCCAGAAAAGTTTTTATCAAGTCACCACCACAGATCATTTTAAAGAGTGCTTGTTTCCCCATGTTTTCAACACCACTGTTTATTATCACTAGTTTTTTTTCCAGTTTGATAGTGAAAAATCTCCCCACTCTGCCCCCATCTCTTTGGTGTTCTTCCTCTGATTGACTAGGGGTCCTGCCTGGGTCCTTTCCACTTCCCTACTTGTCTTACAAATGTCTGCCCTCCCAGCTCTCTGTCTGGCCACTTTCTTCTCTTCTCTTGAAAATTTGAACAAAGCCAACATCCGCCATCTTTCTTTGGCTGACACCCACCCCCAAAGCCACCGGCACCATATCTGTCCCCTCCTTGGCCCCCAGATAAATGTGTGATGAACAAGTGGATGAGAAATAACCCTCTTAGTGAGGACTCGCAACCAAAAGTGGGGGCGCCGTCTCCAGCACTTGTTGAAATCTCACTGACCTTCAGGAGAAACTTGACGCTCAGTACAGTCACGATTGCATCAGGAAGAACAAAACAGAAAACCTATCGAAAGAATCAGCTTTCACATGGCTTCCTGTAGCTTCTGGGAGCACCAGGCCGATTTGGAACAGAACCAGGTGGGTGTTCTTAGGAACCACATTCCCCAAAGGGGAGGAAAAGTTCACTATAGATTTGTTATAAAGATCTCCTGTAATACAGTACTCTCGGGAATGTGCTTTGGTTCGATCTAAAACAGGTTTTGTTTCTACCTCCGACCAGGGCCTGACCAACTTATTTTGGTCTCTCTAAATCTTTGGAAAATGACAAACAAACAATAATGAACCCCCCCACCTCATCTCTGCGGGTGATCCCCAGTGGTCTCTGGCCAACTCTCTTTTTTTGTAAATTTTTTTTAACGTTCTTTATTTATTTTTGAGAGACAGAGAGAGACAGTGGGAACAAGGGAGGGTCAGAGAGAGGGAGATACAGAATCTGAAGCAGGCTCCAGGCTCTGAGCTAACTGTCAACACAGAGCCTGATGTGGGGCTCGAACCCACAAACCATGAGATCATGACCTGAGCTGAAGCTGGATGCCCAACCGACTGAGCCACCCAGGCGCCCCCGGCCAACTCTCTTGAGCCTCAAGAGGGATGCTAACTAGTTGTTCTGCTGGGATCTCGGCCTCAAGATGCCACCATATTATTGGCCCCTCTTCTTCTATTTTTTTAAAACTTTATTTTTAAGGAATCTCTACACCCAACATGGGGCTTGAACCTACAACCCTGAGATCAAGAGATGCGTGCTCTACCCACCGAGCCAGCCATGCTCCCCCTTCGAACTATTTTAGTCGCCAACATTTATTGAGCCCTGTCTTAGGGTGAGTTTCCCCAGAGGCGGGCCACGGGATCACTCATTGGGAGAAGCTGAGTTGGAAGAGGTCAGGGAAGGAAGCCAGGACAGGGGCTGATAATGAGCAGGTGACGGCTGTGGGCAGCTGGGCTCACTTCCCGGGGATCTCCGGGGACCTTCTTTGAGTGGAATTGCCCTCCGAGGGGCAAAAAAAAAAGCCAGGTGTTTCTCTGCCAGCTCTTGACTATCATCCCTGTGATTGCTGCAAGGGTCTAGTGCTGAGTGAAGGCTCTGGGGAAGGAGCTGCAGAGGCCTGTTTGTAGGAAGCCATTGGCTTTGGCAGGAAGGGTGTGTGCCAGTGAGCTTGGAGGGGTGCCCGCAGCATCCACGATGAGAGCATCTTATGTGCCAGGCAGGCATCATGCTATTTGATTGGCTCACACCATCTCCCAGGAAGTAGAGACTCAGGAACCCGATTTACAGATGGAGAAACTGAGGCCTGGAAATGCCAAGGGATGGGCTCAGGCTCACACCCCCCCAGGAGGTGAGTGG
>NC_043707.1:133549007-133550109 GCF_006229205.1 Suricata suricatta
AAAAAAATTTTTTTTACCATTTATTTATTATTGAGAAACAGAGAGAGACAGAGCGTGAGCAGGGGAGGGGCAGAGAGAGAAGGAGACACAGAATCCGAAGCAGGCTCCAGGTTCTGAGCTGTCAGCACAGAGCCCGACGTGGGGCTCGAACCCACAAACTGTGAGATCATGACCTGAGTTGACACTGGATGCTTAACCGACTGAGCCACCCAGGCGCCCCCCTTTTCATATTTTTAATCATCGTGGCGGATGTAGTGGGATCCTATTATGGTGCTCTTTTGAGCTTCTTACTCAATGCCAAAGGCAAGGAAGGAAGGCAGGGAAGGGGGGCAGTTTCTGGACCCAGCTGCCTGAGTTTGAGCCCTGCTTCTGACACTCATTTGCGGTGTGACCTTGGGCAGGCTCCTTAACCTCTCAGTGCCTCAATTTCCTCATCTATAAAGTGGAGGTGGTAATTATACCCCCCACAGGACTGCTATGAAAAGTAAGTGAGTTAAGGCTCATAAAGTACTTAGTAGAGTGTCTGGCACACAATAGGCCCAGGATAGACATTAGTGTTGTTATTATCCCCATGGTAACTCCTGCGGAAGAGACTGTGTCCTGCGCTCCTGGTGGGGAGCTGGGCTCAGACAGTTCCACATGCAGCCAAAGTGGCGGGTGGGGATTCGGGCCAGGCCACTTTACTACCCATCTTGCACCAGGAGCTTTTCCTGCTTCGCCAGAGCAGTCCCCTCTTCCCCCCACACCGCCAGCCCTGCCTAGTCTGTCCCTTGCAGTAGGTTCCAACCCTTCAATGCCCAGGCCCCAGACCCTAGTGCCATCCTGGCTTAGCTCCTTCTCCCACAGCGTCAGCCACCCCAGTGGCAGGCCCCACGAGCCCCACCTTCAAAGGCACCCGGAGTCTGCTGTCTCCTCCGCCCCCACTGCCGCGCCGGCCGGCACCCTGCACTCATCTCCGGTGATCTCCCCTCCAGCCCTGCATCTCCAGGCACAACAGCCTGGATGCAGTTGAAGCTACATCAGGTGACGCCCCTGCTCTGCTTCAAACCCTCCGATGGCTCCCACCTCGCTCAGGTACAAGCCCAAGTCCTTAGGGTCGCCC
>NC_043707.1:133550209-133551311 GCF_006229205.1 Suricata suricatta
AAAAAAATTTTTTTTACCATTTATTTATTATTGAGAAACAGAGAGAGACAGAGCGTGAGCAGGGGAGGGGCAGAGAGAGAAGGAGACACAGAATCCGAAGCAGGCTCCAGGTTCTGAGCTGTCAGCACAGAGCCCGACGTGGGGCTCGAACCCACAAACTGTGAGATCATGACCTGAGTTGACATTGGATGCTTAACCGACTGACCCACCCAGGCGCCCCCCTTTTCATATTTTTAATCATTGTGGCGGATGTAGTGGGATCCTATTATGGTCCTCTTTTGAGCTTCTTACTCAATGCCAAAGGCAAGGAAGGAAGGCAGGGAAGGGGGGCAGTTTCTGGACCCAGCTGCCTGAGTTTGAGCCCTGCTTCTGACACTCATTTGCGGTGTGACCCTGGGCAGGCTCCTTAACCTCTCAGAGCCTCAATTTCCTCATCTATAAAGTGGAGGTGGTAATTATACCCCCCACAGGACTGCTATGAAAAGTAAGTGAGTTAAGGCTCATAAAGTACTTAGTAGAGTGTCTGGCACACAATAGGCCCAGGATAGACATTAGTGTTGTTATTATCCCCATGGTAACTCCTGCGGAAGAGACTGTGTCCTGCGCTCCTGGTGGGGAGCTGGGCTCAGACAGTTCCACATGCAGCGAAAGTGGCGGGTGGGGATTCGGGCCAGGCCGTTTTACTACCCATCTTGCACCAGGAGCTTTTCCTGCTTCGCCAGAGCAGTCCCCTCTTCCCCCCACACCGCCAGCCCTGCCTAGCCTGTCCCTTGCAGTAGGTTCCAACCTTTCAATGCCCAGGCCCCAGACCCTAGTGCCATCCTGGCTTAGCTCCTTCTCCCACAGCATCAGCCACCCCAGTGGCAGGCCCCACGAGCCCCACCTTCAAAGGCACCCGGAGTCTGCTGTCTCCTCCGCCCCCACTGCCGCGCCGGCCGGCACCCTGCACTCACCTCCGGTGATCTCCCCTCCAGCCCTGCATCTCCAGGCACAACAGCCTGGATGCAGTTGAAGCTACATCAGGTGACGCCCCTGCTCTGCTTCAAACCCTCCGATGGCTCCCACCTCGCTCAGGTACAAGCCCAAGTCCTTAGGGTCGCCC
>NC_043707.1:133551411-133552444 GCF_006229205.1 Suricata suricatta
CTCCGGTGATCTCCCCTCCAGCCCTGCATCTCCAGGCACAACAGCCTGGATGCAGTTGAAGCTACATCAGGTGACGCCCCTGCTCTGCTTCAAACCCTCCGATGGCTCCCACCTCGCTCAGGTACAAGCCCAAGTCCTTAGGGTCGCCCCGAGTTCCTGCGTGCCCTGACACCACCCGGTCACTGTCTCACCTGACCTTCTGCCCTCGTTCACCTGCTCCGGCCCCACTGGGTTCCTGATGTCCCTCCAACCCCACCCTGTTTCCCCACTTCTGCCGGAAATGCTCTCCCCCAAAGATCCACTTGGCCCACACCTACCCTTCAGGTCCGTGCCCACAGGCCACCTCCTGAGAGAGGCCTACACTGACCACTCTGCTTAAAACTGCAAACTAGGGGCACCTGGGTGGCTCAGTCGGTTGAGCGTCTGACTTTGGCTTGGGTCATGATCTCATGGTTCATGGGTTCGAGCCCCGCGTTGGGGTCTGTGCTGACAGCTCAGAGCCTGGGGCTTGTCTTCAGATTCTGCCTCCCTCTCTCTCTGACCCTCCCCTGCTCACACTGTCTCTCTCTCTCTCTCTCTCTCTCAAAAATAAATAATAAAAAAATTTTTTTAATTAAAAAAAAAAACTGCAAACCAGCCTCCAATCAGTCCCAGCCCCTTCCCTGCTTACTGTCTCCGTCTCACAAATGATTATTCTTTCCCATTTACTAATGTCTCAGTAAATGTATTTTCTTTCTTCTCCACTAGAACCTAGGCCCCATGAAGGCAGCCATCCTGGCCAGCTACATCCCCAGTGCTTAAAGCGGTGCCTGGAACATAGCAGGTGCTCAGTGAATCCTTGTTGAATGAGCGCATGGCCCAGCAGAGCTTCGAGGGAGAGGAGCCGTGTTCCGCTCCTTTCTTCCTCCCTTCTCACCCCTGGATGGTTTCTCCACGTACCCACCGCAGGAGCTCAGTAAGAGGGCACATGATCGGGGTCTCCCTGCCCTTTATTTTGTGGCTGGTTAGATTTTTAGAACATCTTTTCTGAGCC
>NC_043707.1:133552544-133563330 GCF_006229205.1 Suricata suricatta
AGTGTGGCTTAAGACCAGCGGAGCACAGCATCCACGGTGATAGAAAAGGGGAAGGTGTCAGAAAGAAGGGTCCATTGGCCTCACGGAGCAACATTCCCAGAAGCCCTCAGGGACGGGTGGAGCCCCCCAGAGTACCTGACACATGAAGTCCTGGGTGCCAGGGCCTGAAGGACACAGGGACAGCGACACTTGGGTCAGCCCTGCTGTTTGATTTTTTTTTAATTTTTTAATGTCTTTTATTTATTTTTGAGAGACAGAGAGAGACAGCGCGAGCAGGGGAGGGTCAGAGAGAGGGAGACACAGAATCTGAAGCAGGCTCCAGGCTCTGAGCTGTCAGCACAGAGCCTGATGCGGGGCTCGAACCCATGGAACTGTGAGATCATGACCTGAGCTGAAGCCGGACGCTTAACTGACTGAGCCACCCAGGCGCCCCAGCCCTGCTGTTTTCAATGCTGTAGATCAGAGGTGTCACTGCAGCCAGAAGGCAGATGGGCAAAAGGTGACACCCAGCTCCAGTCCAAGGGTGGCAGTGGCCCAGTGGGAGCCCAGAGACCTGAGGTTGTCCCGAGTCCAGAGTGAGTCATTTTAAATCAGCAAATCAGCTGGGTGGCTCAGTGGTAAGTGTCCAACTTCAGCTCAGGTCATGATCTTGCAGTTTGTGGGTTTGAGCCCCGCGTCGGGCTCTGTGCTGATAGCTCAGAGCCTGGAGCCTGCTCCGGATTCTGTGTGTGTGTCTCTTTCTGTCCCTCCCTGCTTGTGCCCTCTCTCTCTCTCCAAAATAAATAAATAAACATTAAAAAAAAATCAGCAAATAGCACCATTCTTGTGGCCTGGTCTTGCACAACCTTCACAGAAGAAATACGTGCTGGCCAGCGGGAGTGGGCTGCACGTGAGGCTACCCTCCCAAGACCAGGGCCTGGTCACTGGGCCCCAGGACAAGCCATAGGTGTGAGTGCCAGAGCCCCACGGGGCATCTGCTTCATCCCATGTGCAGAACAGGGGGCCAGAAAGAACACCAGAGGAGAACACCAGGCCCCCACAGATGCTGGTCTGGGTTTGGGGTGCTTTGTCCAGAAAGCACTGCCTGCCTTGGATGTCCCAGACCCCAGAGGAGACTAAAGAATCCCAAGAGAAGTTCTCCAAAGTGTGACGCCCCTCCTCCAACAGAGCACAGGACTCTGGCCTGCATCTGAGGGTGGCACTGCCAAGTGGGGGGCCTCTGCATGAGTACTGCGGGCGGGGGACCTCTGGGGTGCTGCTGGTCTCCTACCTTTTGATTGGGTTCTATTGGTCTGGGTCTGGGTGTGAGCAAATTCATTGAGCTGAACACTTAGAATGTGCACTTTTCCATATGCATTTTAAACTTCAATAAAAGGTTTACCAGGGGCGCCTGGGTGGCTCAGTCGGTTGAGAGTCTGACTCTTGGTTTTGGCTCAAGTCATGATCTCAGGGTTGTGAAACTGAACCCTGCATTGGGCTCTGCACAGACCGACAGCATGGAGCCTGCTTGGGATTCTCTCTCTCCCTCTCCCTCTGCCCCTCCCTTGCTCACACACTCACGCTCCCCCCGCCTCAAAAATAAATAAATAAACATTTAAAAAAAAGGTTATCAGCACACCTGGGTGGTTCATTCGGTTGAGTGTCCGGCTTCAGCTCAGGTCATGATCTCGCAGTCAGTGAGTTCGAGCCCCGTGTTGGGCTCTGTGCTGACGGCTCAGAGCCTGGAGCCTGCTTCTGATACTGTGTCTCCCTCTCTCTCTGCCCCTGCCCTGCTTGTGCTCTCTCTCTCAAAAATAAACATTAAATAAATAAATAAAGGTTATCGAAATGAACAGAAAAAAGGAATCTACACCCCCACCCCCAGCTCACCCTGCAGGCCCCGATTCCCGAGACGTCTCCCTACTTCGGAGCCCCAGAGACACCACACTGGGGAGGGCCAGGCTTCAAGAGTCAGAGGCACCTGACTCACTCCCGGGGCAGGGAGCTGGGGCCCAGGGCCAAGTGCATGGGCAGTTAGAGCCCCAGTGAGGGAAAGACCCAGATGTGACCAGGTCTCCCAAGCTGACCCTATAAGACAGCAGATACATACTGTCTGTGTATCTATTAAACGCCTCATTTGGGGAGGACTTTTTTCTTAAGCAACCCACTTTTGGGGATGTGGGTTGGGGACTGAAGAAGAGGACTTTCTACCCATCGGGAAGGTCGTGGGGAGGGCGAAGGAGGCACTATAAAGGCTCTTGTACTGGTGTTGTCTCTGACCTTGAACCCTCAGTTGGGGCTGTGAGGCAGGAAGGTTGCCCCTGGGGCTGTGGTCGGGGCGTTACATCCCAGGGCCGGCTGGGCAGCTTAAACAACAGAAATGTATTCTCTCGCAGCTTGGAGGCTGGACATCCAAGGTCAAGCTAATCAGCAGCGTTGGTACCATCTGGGGCCTGTCTCCTTGATCTTCTCCCTGTGTCTTCAGACGGGGTAGGTGGGCATGTGGCCAAAAGCAGTGATCGCTCACCTGTGAAGCCCAAAGACAGGTTGTCCCGTTTTTGTGAGGCAGCGTGGAGCAGTGAGCGGTTCAAGACACGGACCCCAGAGCCAGTGGCTTGGTCACTTCCTAGCTGTGTGGTTCTGAGCAAGTTAGTCGACTTCTCTGGGCCTCAGCTCCCTTCCCTGTTCTGTTCTCCTGGACGTGTGTTGGGAGAGTTTGAAAGATTAATATTTGTAATGTTACAGCGCCCAGCACACAGTAAGGGCTAAGTGTTAGCCATGATTATATTCAAAGTAACACAAACAACTAAAGAAAATGTTGAGAACAGAGGGAAGAAAACCTTAAACCCCATTACCCTACACGGATAGAAAAATTGATTTGCTTTTAATTGTGAGACACGCCTGACTGAACATCTCGAGCGTCTCGGGTCAGGATGGGTTCAGAGGCCGCTGGCCCCTTGACATATAAAAGCCCCAAATCGGAGGTGGCAAGGGCGGGGGGAGGGCCAGGCCTGGGCTCTCCTGTGGACCAGGATAGAAGCTTAGCTCCAGGTCTTCCAGAAGACAGCTCCCCTTACCTCGCTCTCCCCCACCCCCCACAGCCTCTGAGTCTTTTCAAGTTTGTAATTTCGTCTTCTCTCCATGGGAACCAAAGCCACCCCATTAACTCGCATTGCACGTGGGCTTTTTTAAAGGATCTCTCTGGTTCTCTGTGGCTCTGCCTTCAGCTCCTGGGCACATGTGGGCTCTGCTGTGGCCCCCGATCGGCTAAATGGTGCCCGCAGGAGCTCACCACACAATCACTGTTAGAAGCGTGGTGACAAGGGTCATTTGTGCCCCAGGCATGTCTGCCACCCCAACTCCAGGCCGGTTCTCTGTGTCTGAAGAGGTCAGGAAGAGGGTGTGTGTGTGTGTGTGTGTGTGTGTATGGAACGTGTAAGTGTGTCGGCATTTGTACGGGAGAGAAAGCAGGTGTTTTTACCCTGAAATACTCAACTCACACTGACTACACGAATCTAGCGTTTATGAATTTAACACTTACTGAAAACACACCGTGTGTTCCTCTCCAAAACCCTAAGGTAGGTGTTTTTCTTCATCCCCATCCTATATATGGGTAAACTGAGGCACAGTGAGCCGCAGTGACTTGCCCAGAGTTCCCCCGCTGGGAAGCAGCAGAACTGGGGTCTCAACCCACACTCGACCCCACGGCTCCTTCTCGGCCTCTCGCTGCCTCTCTGCCATCGCCCGTGTGCCCACTGCACCATCCGGCACCTCCAGGTCAGGAGCAGCCTGTGTGTGACACGCGTGCTCCCATTTTCTCCTTTAGACGTGGGTGGTGGCCCAGAAGCCTGTTCAGGACAGTCCTCCGCTGGCCCCAGACACACCCCAGCGTCCTCCCCAATACCGTGCTCCTGGGGGCCACAGCCAATGACGGAGAAAAAAATCCAGCTCAATCTGGCTTCTACCAAAAAAGGCAACGGATTGGTCCCCATAATGATAACGTCTGGGAGAATACTCGGCCCCTGGCGCCCGTTCTCCGACCACTTGTTGGCTTCGAACAGGCTTCCCTTCCACCCTCCATGGCTCCTGGCGGCTTCAGCCTCAGGTCCTCCCAGGCGGGGGCCCATAGCTGCCCCTCTGCTCCACGGTGGCCCTGGGAAGCCTGCATTTACCTGGGTCCTGTGCTGCGCCTCGGGCTCCAGGTGGGGGGGGGGAGGGTCTTTTCCAAGCGCATGCGCTGACTAGAGCGGTCCGGGTGGGGAGGGGGTTCCCCTCTGGGCGGGTGTCACTCCTTCCTCTTCCCTTTTATTTTTTTAATGTTTATTTATTTTCAAGGTGGGGGAGGGGCAGAGAGAGAGTGAGACAGGATCCGAAGTGGGCTCAGCGCTGATAGCACCGAACTGGGCTCGAACTTATGAACCGTGAGATCATGACCTGAGCCAAAGTCAGAGGCTTAACCCAGGTGCCCCCTTCCTGTCTCTTCTGGTCTCAAAAGCACTGGCTCCCATTTTCTCAGGGGTATCATTTCTTCAGGGGGACTGAAGCCTTTCCCGAAAGTGTGAGGCTTCTGTTTCCTCCTCTGCAAACCCAACGCCCCTTCCAGACACGGGGAAATCAAGCCCACCTACCTGGGGTGCATGCATGTGTGCGTGCACGAGTGTGTGTCTCACACCCAACTCGGCACCCTGATACATGAACCCACCGCCCCAATGGTGAAGCAGTCTTGTCTCCACCCCCACCAGGAATTGAGGCCCTGACATCTCCCAGCCATTTCTGGGGACCCTTGGGTTGTTGGCAGAGGAGACCGCCCTGCTCTGAGCTTCGTGACCATGATTTGCTGGAACTTCCTTTCTGTCTCTGTCTGAGCAGCAAACTGATAGAAGAGGAAAATGCTCACGAGGGTCGTTCTGAGGCCCCCCTGTGAGCAGGCATCCTGAGTGTGGATTTGCTCCCTGGATTTTCACAAGACCCCTGAATGTAAGCTCGGGGAGGGCACGGTTCTCGTCGCCTTGCGCCCAGGAAGCACCTCCATTAATAACTGTTGAATGAATGAAGGAGCCTAGGAAGTGGATATGCTTCTTATGCCATTTGATAGACAGATGAGAAAACAGGCTCAGAGAGGTTTAGTCATTTCCCCGGGGTTGCACAGATCAGACAAGGCACAGGTGGGATCCAAACGCAGGCCTCGGAAGTACTGCCCTGGCCAGGCCTGCTGCTCCCTGCGGAAGAGGCCTGGAGTGAGGAGGGGCTGCGCCTCTGCCCTCCTGCCCTGCCCCCCGGGGGCGGCTGAAGCCGGGGGCCTCTGGGGACGTGTCTGGATCAGTCTGTGTCCGCCTGCACGGCTGGCTCCCTGCCAAGTCACACTAGCCTCCCACACCCATTCTTCCAGACGCTGTGTTCTGGGTCATGGGCACCTGTGACTGAGCCTGAAGCACCAAGTGTACTTACCCATTGGCCCCGTTCCACCACACAGGTCATTACCACAGAACAGGCCGGAATGTTCTCCCTTCTTCTTTCATTAAGGCATGACATGTGGTTTCTTCTCTCAGGGCTGTTCAGGGGAAAGTACACAGAACTTCTTTAAGGAGGCAGAAAACTAGGAGTGCTGAGGAAGTGAGTCAGCTCGGACCTTCCTTGAAAGAGAAGTCCCTGCTGCCCACTGCTTCCAGGCCTCGGTTCCCTAGGTCTGGAACATTCTCCTACCCTCCCCTTGCTCTCCCTGCCAGCCAGCTGATTCCCACTCCCTGCAACCAGATTCCCCAGAACACCCCCACATCCCCACTGACATCTGATCGGCCATTATCCTCACCAATACACAAATCTAAGAACGTGAAGTGTCTTCTAGATTTGCCTAGTGCGCAGCCTGCACAGCTGTACGTGCCGATCTCAGTGCACCATATATTTGTTAACGGACCCTCGTTGTAAATAAAATATGCTTCAAATGCTCACATATGTAAACTAACTAATTTAAATAGCAAACTGAGTGTCTGCTTAGGGCTGAAGAGACTCTAACCTTTGGAACACAGGGAAGAAAAGTGGGTCGGTGATGAATAGATAACCATGAAGAGGCTGTTTAGAAAGGCAAGACCCAGAACTGGGTCAGGGCTGGATCCTGTGCAAATTAGCAACTGTTTATTTAGCAACTTTTCCCCCTTGTGTGTTGCTGCAGGGCTGGAGATTTAACTTATTTGGGGGATTTGGTTTCACAGTAGAATAATAAAATTCTTTTAAAAAATACCTTTCATTCTTAAAGTGAAACATTTTCCGCTGAGCTGAGGCTGAGGCTCAGCGTAATTGGCATGCTCGTGTGGTGTGGACAAGAAGGAGGGCAGGGGAAACCTTTGTCTTGATTCGCTAATGACTTGGAGTTGCTAAATGGGGCCCAGCACCCCCACATTTGTGTCTGGGGGGGGAGGGGGTGGGACTCTGGGGCCCCGGCCTGGAGGGCAGGTGGTGGCAGTCAAGGGTGTGTGCGCAGGGGTGAAGATGGAGGGAGGTGGGAGAAGAAAGAGGGAGGTGGGAGCAGGGGCAAATTCGGGGCCTGAGTGCCGATGATCTCTCGTTTCAGCAGCCCCCAGCGTGAACCTCACGGCTGCCGCCACTGAACAGACCAGAAATCCCAGGCTCGGTCGGCACACGTTTTCTGCAAAAAGCCAGATAGTAAATAGTATGGGCATTGAGGGCATATATCTCCCACTCCTCCTGCCCTCGCAGCATGAAGGCAGCCATAGATGGCGTGTAAAGAGGTGGGCGTGACCGTGTGCCAGTAAAAGTTTATTTACAAAAATAAAAGGAGGCGTGAGCGCTCAGCGTGACTAACCTGCCGCCTTGGGGTCTCACAAAGGAAACGATGTGGTGGGAAAGAACGAGGGGGTGGCGCTTGGACGTGAATCCCATCTTCTCCACGTACCTGCTGCCCCTGGCAAGTTTCATAACCGCGTTGTGCCTCAGTTTTGTCGTCCGCAGAATGGGGATGGTATCCATCCATAGCTGTCACTTAGGAGGATGAGAGGGTGCAACGAGCAAGAAAAGCAAGGTGCTTGGCACATGGTCGGTGCTCGCCATCCAAAAGTGGCTTGGAGCCCAGGGCAGTCTGACCAGGAAGCCAGGGCATTTTCTCATGCGGACGGGAGGGACAGTACCCCTCCCTCCCCACCCCCGTCAGGAGGCTCCTGGCTGGCCTTGGGGAGACCTCTCGGCCGGCCACTGGCTCCTGGAAGAAGTAGGAGGCAGGGGGAGACACAGCGGGAGACCCGCCCCCAGCCTCCGGATCACTCCCCTCAGCCTCCTCCCTCAAGGATCTGCTCTCTGTGACTCTCCACCCTGAGCCCGCATGCGGTTCCTCCAAAACCCTCCAGCTCAGCCCCATCTTCCCCGGTGAGGACGGGGCATGATAGCAGGGGCGGGTTTGTGATAAAAAATATTTGGGGTCTTGCTCCCATGCCAGAGTCCTTGTCACCCCCACTGTTCCTGCTCCGGGTGACCTGCTCAGGAGGGCAGGACCTCCCAAGCTTTCTGAGCGGTGGGGTCCGGGCAAGGGGCAGCCCCCCGACCCAGTCGCCGCTGTGTCGCCGCATCGTCTTGCCGTTGGCAGATGGCTGTGCTCGGGGCAACTGTAAGCCAAGGATTCATGGGGTAAAGCGAGAGGGAGCCGTGCTGGTGCATTAGCGGCGCGCAGTGCTGTGCAGCACGAGGAGGAGAGAGAAACGCAACAAATGAGACGCCGTCCTGGAGAGTCAGCTACCACAGCCCATATATTTCTGCCTAAAGAGTTTTTCTACAGCTCGGCACTTGCTCAGCAGGACCACTGTGTGTTTACAGACAGGGTTTTTAAAGGAATGTCTACTACGGGTCTATAAAGTCACAATTAGCCAAACCCTAATTTACGAGCACAATTTGCTGTTGCCATTAGAGTCGGTGCCTGCTTGCTCGGACTGAGTCTGGAGCGCGCTGATGGAGCGAGGCCGCCCTTGTGCTGGCCGTGGCGGGGGGCGGGGGCTTGAGAGCATTCAGGGTGCAGAGGGCGTCCCTGGCGCGGGGAGGCTATCCAGCACAAAGCTTCTCTCACTAGTTTTCAGGTCCTTACGACGGCCCTGGGGATAGCTCCTCAGAGTCTTTCCAATTTGCAAATGAGGAAACTGAAGCTCAGAGACATGAAGTAACTTGTGTGGGGTCACACAGCCTGTAAATGATGGAGCTAGAGCCTGAGTCTAGAGCTGGGGACCCGGCACTGCCAGGGACCCAGGAGGATGGCAGCCTTCCTGCTCACTGCTGGGTAACCTTAGGACAGTTGGATAACCACTCTGAGCCTCATTTTCCCTACCCGTCAGATGCGGAAAACAGGGGAGCCCATGTCATTAGCTAAAAACAATGGGCATAAGGGGCTTCGCCACGTGTTACTTTCCCAAGGTTGCCCACACAAATGCCCACTAACTGAGGGGATTAAACAGTAGAAATTTCCAGTCTCCTAGCTCTGGAGGCCAGAAGTCTGAGATCAAGGTGTGAGTGGGCTTGGTTGCTTCTGGAGGTTGGGCTTCTGATGGTTGCCCGCTGTCCATGACATTCCTCAGCTTGCAGACGCGGGATTTGGACCTCTGCCTCAGTCTCCACATCAGCTTCACCTCTGTGTCTGTCTTCCATTGTTATGAGGAAAGGTGTCACCCAATGTAGGTCCCAGTTAATCCAGGATGATCTCATTTCCAGATTCTTAATTTATTTTAATTTTAATTTAATTTAATTTTAGTTTTTTAATGTTTATTTATCACTGAGAGGCAGAGAGACAGAGGGTGAGCAGGGGAGGGGCAGGGAGAGGGAGACACAGAACCTGAAGCAGGCTCCAGGCTCTGAGCTGTCAGCACAGAGCCCGACACGAGACTCGAACCCATGAACGTGAGATCATGACCTGAGCCAAAGTCAGACACTTAACCGACTGAGTCACCCAGGTGCCCCCAGATTCTTAATTTAATTACATCCACAAAGACCCCTTTTCTGAATAAATCCACGTCCATATGTTCTAGGTGGATGTATCTTTTCGGGGGAAGGTGGGGAGTGAGCACAATTCAACCCACTTCGGCCTGTGAAAAGGGCTCAGTAATGTTGCTTGTTATTATCATGACCAAGGGCTTCCTGAGAACCTGTAGAGCAGCTTCTGGAACTGCCCACCCCCCTCACCCCCACTTCCCTTGATGAAAGCTCCTAGTTCCGTTTCTTTTGTCTTTCCGTCTCTGAATCTCAGGGGCTCAAGAAGCACAGATGTTCTGCTACCTTCAATCAGCCACTGTTCATTACTCCACAGGCGAGCGAGGGGTGCAGGCAGCATGTCCCTGGGTGAGAGGGGGTGGGCTGGGCGGGGCCGCCCAATGGCCAGGAAGCCCCTCCCTTGACCACAAAACGTGGCTATGGAAACAGTTACCTGGGCATCTGCCTTGGGCTTCCAGGGAGCATCCCGGGTTCAGGGAAGCAGCTCAAGTCAGGAAATATGGGTTTGGGCCTTAAGGAGGCTGGGCTTTGGCCAGGAAAGCGGGCTCTGTCCTTGGTCGGTGGACGGCAGGAGGGAAGGAGCTCAGGTGGTGAATTCAGTCTTTTTATTTTACAAATAAAAAGCAATCGTGCTCAGTGTGGAAGATATGGGAAAGGTGGAACAGAAGGAAGTAGAGAAAGGGAGCCAGCACCCAGGGACCATCATCACCTTTTTGAGTATTTCCTTCCAGTTTTTTTTCCGTGTGCAATTTCATTTCACAGGAGTTGATGCAATTCGTGCAACTTTGCATCTTGCTTTTCCTTGATTTTTTTTAAGTTTACTTATTTTTGAGAGAAGGAGAGAGAAAGGCGGGCAGAGAGAGCTGGAGACAGAGAATCCAAGGTAGGCATTGAGCTGTCAGCACAGAGCTCTATGCAGGGCTTGGGCTCACAAACCATGAGATCATGACCTGAGCTGAAGTCGGATGCTTAACCGACTGAGCCCTCTGAGCGCCCCTTCCCTCCCTTACTCATATGGCACATAAGTAGTCTCGCATGTAGTGAGAAGTTCCTTGTAAATACAATTTTTCATGGTAGTATGCCGTGGGGGCGCTGCCGTATCATTTTGCTAACCAACCCCCTCTTGCCAGACATCGTGGCTGTGTCTGGGCTGTGAGTAGCCAAGGAAGCCAGCGGATGGGGCAGCGGGCACGCTGGGAGCACCAGGCGTGCGGTCTCGGGTCAGCTGAGCTGTGCTCACCGGTCACCGGCAAGGCCAGGTGCCCGGCCCAACTGCTGTAACTACCGTCAGACCTCTTCATCTGTGAGCAGCTTCATCTTCATTTCTGACAGATCTGCGCCAGGCCTGGGCCCTGACACTTCCTCTTTTATGTCTCTCACTCTTGGAGCCTCTCTGTCAAGTAGCTAATGAACTGTAAACAGACACTCCAGTGCTCCGGGGGAGCCCTCGAACAGCGAAGAAGGCTTCGGGGAGGTGGGTAACGCCCGGCCCTGCATGGGCCGGGAGAGCGTCTGCTGCCTGTGCTCTCCCTGCGGTGGGGCAGCAACGGTGCTCTCCGGACAGCCTGGGCAGCGACGGTGCTCCCAGGACAGACTGGGCAGTGAAGATGCTCCTTGGACAGGTTGGGCAACGAAGGTGCTCCCAGGACAGGATGGGCAGTGAAGGTACTCCCCAGACAGGTTGGGCAGTGAAGGTGCTCCCAGGACAGACTGGGCAGTGAAGGTGCTCCCCAGACAGGTTGGGCAGTGAAGGTGCTCCCAGGACAGACTGGGCAGCAAACGTGCTCCCCGGACAGCCTGGGCAGCAAAGGTGCTCCCTGGACAGCCT
>NC_043707.1:133563430-133597014 GCF_006229205.1 Suricata suricatta
AGGATGGGCAGTGAAGGTGCTCCTGGGACAGCCTGAGCAGCGAAGGTGCTCCCAGGACAGCCTGGGCAGTGAAGGTGCTCCTGGAACAGGTTGGGCAGTGAAGGTGCTCCCCGGATAGGTTGGGCAATGAAGGTGCTCTCTGGACAGGTTGGGCAGCGAAGGTGCTCCCTGGATAGGTTGGGCCCTCAGCTCCTCTGCCTGTTACTCTGGAAGTCTCAGAGGGTCCCTGCCCCACCTCCTTCCTCTCCTTCCCCTCCAGCTCAGCTGTTTCCAGCTTGGCTTTGTGACTCATCTTGCTAGGAGAGCTTTTGGAAACTGCCGATCACCAGGCTCCCCACCTCAAAGATGGGGGGACTCAGTGGGTCACGTTCACGGGGAGCCTCACTTCATTAGATTATTGTGTCCCATTGGGAACCCCAGGGTTAGGCTGGGGACACCCCCGAAGCATTGCCCAGAAGCCCCCTCCTGGTTTTGAGCTTGGGACCACTTGGGAGAGCAAGGAGTCCAGATGTCACTCCACTCTGAGAAGAGTGTGTCCTTTAATCTCTGTCTTTAAAATTGCAGACCTGATGCAATTCCTTCACTTACTGTCGGAGTGAGTGAATTACAGGGGTGGGAAGGGACTCATCCAAGGTCACTGTAGCAGAGCTGAACTAGAGCAAAGCTCCCCCATTCTCTGGTTCATGGCCCTGCGGCCCTGGAGGCTCCTGGCCCCACTCTTCTTCCTCAGCTCCCTAGCTTTCATTTGGCTGTGGTTAAGGGTGAGGACAGAGTGGGCCCTGCTCCTGCCTGCCTCCTGCACTATTTTGCTGACTCCTCGGGGCTCCCTGTCTATCCGTGGCCAAGCTGCCGCAACCCTGCAGTTTCCAAAGGTTGTTGGGTCCTGCCGAGTCCTCTGGCTGCTTTAGTTTCTCGTTGGTTCCGCAAGAAGGGGGAAAAAGGCAAATGCCGGACCATCCTGCTGGGGGAGGGAGAAAACGAATAGCAGTTCCCTTATCTCTGAGGTCCTTTTCATGCTTGAAAATCCCTCGCCTTGTCCTAGACCCACCTGCAGGGACTAAGACTTGCTCCCCCATTCCTGTGCTGATTTGCCGACACATTAGGTGTGTGGCCAGCACCAGGTCCCTTGGGGGAGGTGGGGACACCGGGGGGAAGGCACGAGGAAGCTGGGCTGCTTTCCTGGCAAAAGGGGTGAATCACTTTTCTTTTGGCCCATGGGAGGGGTGGAGGGTGGGGGCTGGGCTCAGAAAGGGGCCTGAGTGCATCATAGAATGTATGTTGTGGGAGCTGGGGGTAGACTTTGGGCAAATGGGCTGTCAGCTCAGGGCCTGCAAGTCCCCTTAGGTCCAGGGCCTTCTCTGAGGCAGGGAGGCATGAAATGGGCCCACTGAAGGGACGGACGGCAGCTGAGGATGCTGAATGCCTGAAATGAAATATGGATGAGCCTTTTTCATCCCAGTAAATTGGTGGCTGGGGCTGTGGGCGGAGCTGGCTGGAGGCCATGGGGTTTGTCTAATCTGATAATGGCCATTTTCAGTGACACTCACTCCCTCACCTCTGGTCTCTCATTTTGTGAATTTCCTGGGGGGAGGAGGGTGGGTAGCGATGGGTGGCTGGAGAGAGTTTGTTCTCTGGAGAAGAGGCCCAAGGGGCTTTGGCTCTGGGGCAGGGCAAGGGTGCCCTCATGTCTAACCAGGGCAGCCCATTTCATCCCCATGAGACCAAGGACAGTTCCTGCTCTGATCGCCTGTATTTCGGTGCCTAGCACAGTGCCTGCATAGAGGCTCCGCTAGTATTTGCCAAGTGGATGGATGAATAACTGTATCCAAAAACTTACTCTCTGCCAGGTATCAGTGAGTAACATGGTCTAGCTTAATCAATGCTCTTTTTTTAAAATTAAAGTTTATTTATTTTCAGAGACAGAGTGAGAGAGAGCAAGGGAGGGGCATAGCGAGAGAGAATCCCAAGCAGGCTCTATCCTGTCATCGAGGAGCCTCACATTGGGCTTGAACCCAAAACTGTGAGATCATGACCTCAGGCAAGATCAAGAGTCGGATGCTTAACCGACTGAGCCACCCGGGTGCCCCTTAATCTATGCTGTTGATTAAGACAAGAGCAGTCATTTATTCATTCAATTCATATTTATTGAGCACCTACTATGTGGAGATAAAGTGCCTGTGGTCAAGAAGCTCACACCCCAGTGCCAACGGGTCCCCATTGGCTTTCAGGGAATGTTTCAGAGACAATTTCTTAAACTGAAGAATTAAGCTGAATGGAGGGTGTGTTGGAAGCTATGGCGGTCGGTGGCGAGGAGATGTCTTATTGAGGAAAGGGGAAGGGCTCTTCCAGAGTGCCACCTTGTTTGAGCCTCCCGGCGATCTGGGCCAGGCAGGGCAGGCAAGTGAGACCCCAGCGGCCCATTCCAACTGGCACTGGGATTTGGTCGCAGGGCCAGCATCCAGACTGTGGATTGAGATTCCAAGCATCACCAGGCTGTTTCCCAATGTTCTAGGCTGGTGCTGTGAACAGCGAGGGCTGAGAGAGGCAAAACCTTGTTCCCACGCAGCAGCCCCAGCTCTGATTTGCTGCAGTCCCCGGCAGCTCAGAGTTAGAGACATGTTTCGTAAATGTTAAGTAGGGAATCCTGGTGTTCCTGGGGCCAAGAGAGATACCCGCCATGGGGGGCCTTTGTCACGTGGTGGGAGTATGGTGGGACAGGAAGGACTGACCTGGGGGTGTTCCCAGCCTGTCCCTCACCCCACCCGATAAAGAGGGTTCTGGGATTGTCTTCTGGGTTCCTTCCACCCCTGTTAGTCCCCCTCCCCACTCCAGGGAAGGGCCTCGTGTTATCAGACCAGCTCCTTGGCTTTTGGGATATTGGGGTCAGGGAGACTAGGAAGGAACAGTGGGAAAATCTGTAGCTCAGGAGCCAGAGTCCTGACCGGGCAATTTGGGAGGAAGGAGTCTCCAGGGGGAACCAAATATGACGTGGATGTAGGTGACAGAGATAAGGAATCTGGGAAGTTGTTCTGACTTCACTTCTGTGTGTCCCCTTGAGCTATGCAGCTGAAGAATTGAAATGATTTTAAGTAAATTTTTGGTTGCTGGGCTCTGTGCCATGGTGACACTGACCATTTGCATTGTGGCTTCAGTAGGGTTACATGTCATAAGAACAAAGACAAAAATAATACCTACCATGTACTGAAGGTTATTATATACTCCATACGAATAGGAATTATCTAATACGCCCACATTTCACTTTACAACACTTCTGTTTTTTTCTCTTTTATATTTTGAGTTTTGACCTCCTCAAGAACTGCTTTTTTCCCCCCTTCTGTGCTGACTAATAGAATTCCAATATTGGGCCTTGAAACTGTAAGTCCTTATAGCTGCTGGTGAAAGAGATCTCAGCAAGATAAGATGTAAAAAAAAAAAGTCTCCACTTTCCCCGCAGCTATGGGAAAGCAGGTTCATTCTAGTCTGCATGAGAAATCTACCCTCGCCAATGTTGTTTCTAACAAAAGAGCTTGTTACGGGCACCCTGACTTCCGAGGTGGTTGCAGTGCTCCTTGGTTAGCAGTTTTCGCTTTTAAAGAAAACCCCCCATAATTCCAACTGATTGTCTTACTTAAAACTTTACCACCCTGGTGGTAACATATAAGCAGATATTTCTGTTTTCTGGAAGGTGTTAAATACTTGTGAATTGGCTTTGTGAAACCGGAGGAGGGTGATGGGCGCTGTCTCTTCTCCCGCATGAATGAGCACAAGCAAACCTGGTCCTGTTGGAATTTGTATTTAAACAAGGAGTCTGGGAGCCCTGGTCTCATTTCAATGACCAGGAGCAAGGTGCAGAGTCCTTCAGCTGGGTTATCTTGTTTAATCCTCATGGCAACCCCACAAGATGGGAGCTATTGTCATTTCTCTTTTGCAGGCAGGACAATGAGACACGGAGAGACTGACTAATGTGCTGGGGGCCACATAGCTGGCGGGCAGCAGAGCCAGCAGTTAGAGCCAGGCTGGCAATGAGACCGCACTCTTAGCCCCGATGCTGTGTACCCGAGGCACTTCCGTTTCTTCCTGTGGGTTGATGACTCGGGCAAGTGGGGGATGACGGACCTGGGGCTTGTTGAGAATCTAAGCATTCGGAAAAGAGGAGAGAAGAGCCCCAGAAGCAGGGCAGTTTGGCAGCCCCTGGAAGGAATAAGCACAGAAAGGCAAGAAGAGGAGCAGAATTTAAAGACTATTTCTGAGTCAGAATCCAGGAGACTGTAGGAGGAACAGGGGGATGAGAAAAGCCCAGGAATGGGCTGGAGGGGCTGAGAGAATGACTGGCCTGGGTTTGGTGCATAAAAGGGACAGGGACCTCAAGGTCAATGCCAGTGACATAGTACAGCTCAGGGGTGGGGCTCCATTTATAAGGAAAAAGAGGTGAGTGGGAAACCCTGGACTTGGGCAGCTTAGAGACCCCGCTTGGGGACACTTTGCTTAGAGGAACAGCCAGCTCACTGGATAGAAGAAGAGGGAGTATACAGAAGAGCTTGCTAAGTCCTTTAACACTCTGCCAAGCTACGTGGGCAATGTGAGGCCCAACACTGGGACAGACCATGTGTACATTGTCTTCACCAGGCAGTCATTTCTGCCAGCAGTGAGAGCTGGTACGTTTAGGTATGCTGGGCCCCATGCGCAGTTCTTCAGGCGTTAGATATAGTGCTTGTTTCTCTCATGTGCTTATCTGTCTGCCTTCTAATTCCTTGGGAAGCAACCTCTCTAAACCACACACACCTACACACACACACACACACACACACACACGAAATTCCAGTTATCTTTTGCTGCATGACCTAGGACACCTAGACTTAGTGGCTTAAAACAACCATTTTTATTGTGATCACAGATTCTGTGGGCCAAGAATTGGGAAAGGACACAGCAGGGTTGACTTGTCTTTGTTAGATGATGTCTGGGACTTTACCAAGCAGGACTCACTACAGGGACAGGAATCACCTTGATGCGATGTCGCTCACATGTCTGGTGGTGATGCTGGTTGTCCACTTTAACCTCCACTTGGGCTGTTGTAACTAAACACCTGCCCTTGGCCTCTCTACATGCCCTGGGCTTCCTCACAACATGGTGGTCTTCAACTTCTTAAATGGGGGCTCAGAGCTTCAGAAGTGAGTGTCTCAAGAGGCAACAAATAGGAGCTACCAGTCTCCTTTTTATTTTTTTAATGTTTATTTATTTTTGAAAGAGAGAGAGAGAGTGAGAGAGAGAGAGAGAGAGAGAGAGAGAGAGAGAGAGAGAAACACACACACACACACACACACACACACACACACACACACAGCATCCTAATCAAGATCCAGACTCTGAGCTGTCAGCACAGAGCCCGGCGTGGGGCTTGAACTCATGGACTCTGAGATCATGACCTGAGCCGAAGTCAGATGTTTAACCGACTGAGCCATCCAGGTGCCCCAAAGCTGCCAGTTTCTAAGGGCTGAACCTGGAAATAGAGAAAGCATTACTTTTGCCATATTCGAGTGCTCTAAGCAGCCATAAAGTCTACCAGATTCAAGGGGAAGGGACAACTTGACCATGAGATGAAAGGAGTGTCAGTGTTATGTTGTAAAAGGACATGGGAGATACTGTGGGGGCCAAGAATGGAAAAATACAATATACACATACTTAGTCTTGGTGTGTTTGTCAAAAATACAATATACACATACTTAGTCTTGGTGTGTTTGTCAATAGTCTTGGTGTTCTTTTGTCTGGGAGTTTGAAATTTGGGGCCTGTGATGACTCTCTTGGCTACTGGTTTGGACAGGTCCACCTGCAGAATGACTCCAAGCAGGCTGAGACTTGGAAAGAGACAGAGTTCTAACAGCATTGCTTGAGCCTCCGGGTAGAGCCATGTCCCCAACCAGAAATTGTCCAGGATTCTCATGTTTCTGGCACAACTGAAAGAATTCTTAACAATAAAGGAAAGGAGAGAAGAATGATTGTACCACAAAGGTAATAAAAAGCCAAGATTTTGAGCCCCAAGTCTCATTCTGTGGGGGAGAAACTTTCTCCAGATGGAGGCAGAACATCTCCCAGGGGGGAAATAGTGGGCGACTGCTTTGGGGAGTGTCCACCTCTTATGGAGCATACCACTCCCATTCCTTCCTCTCCGCCCACTATGATTTTATTCCCTAAAGAATCAAAGAATCATGGAGATGACCTAGAAATCGGGCAATTAAAGGTATCTGCTTTCCATTCCTGCGATATTAAGTCTCTTAAATCTCTCCTCGCTTCAGTCTTCTCGTCTAAAATGTGGAGATCATTGGGTTATGTGAGGATTAAATGAGATTATACATGGGAAACCCTGAGCACAATCCTGGGCACATTGCAGGCTCTTGATGGCCGGAAACTATTACATGAGCTCTTTGGGTGGTCAAGATTTCTCTAATGTTACCACAAAGATGGAGGTCTTGGCATCTCTGAAATAGCCTCAGCTCTGCCCAGACTTCTCCCAGTGCAGTCTGTGGAACTATTAGAAATGACAAGAGGCTCTCTTGCAGATTTATATGTATGGGTGAACAGTAATTTCCATAACAAATACAGGCACACACAGGCGGGGCCCAGATTCCTTCAAGGCCCAGGAGCTGCAAGGGAACATCTACTAAATCAGGACTGCTAAATAAAGCCCAGAGTGTCTTCCTCTCCTCGCCCATGCTAATGAGCTGACATTTTCCAAATTATGAGCCCAGTGGAAGGGCCTGGCCATGATGGGATTTGCCAATAGCCTTGAAACTGAAATAGCAATACATACCCACCAGAGGCTGCATGGAGCACAAGCATCTTTGTAGTACCAGCACACCTCCTGATGATGACCAGAGAGGTTGCAGAAGAGCCAGGATCCAGCAGCAGGGACTTGAAGGGGCTGAGAGAAGGGGAGGGGGTATCTGGAGTGAGGTGAGGAAGGCTGTGCAGGATGCACTGCTGTGAGCTCCTTCTGGAAGAGTTAGGTTTACCTGAGTGAGTTGTAATTGCATCTAAGCCCTCTCTCATTCAGTTGGGTAGAGTTGTGAATGGTGTGATCTTGCGGCCTCAGTTTTCCCATCCTGACAAATGGGCACAATGATACATGCTTTCCATACTTTTTTTGGGGGGGGTTTGGGAGTACACAAAGAGATACAAAAGAATGTGGGAAGTTAAGGTCCTAGGGCCATTATAGATTTAGAGACTTCTTGAGCTAGAAAATCATGAGGTTCAAATAAACCCTCTCATTTTACATTTGAGAAAAATGAGGCCCAGGGAAAGGAAAGGATTTGCCTGATATCTTCAAGTGAATTGGTGAATGAGTTGAGATCAAGTGCCAGAGGGCCTGATACTAAGCCAAGTGACCTTTGTTTTTCCTCTCATTGCACAGTTTGATCCCTTCTTGGTGGTCATATTGGATACAAATTCCCAAGGCACTTATGGCTGTTGAACCTAGAGCATAGACTTGCACATTATGTATTGGTGGTCTCCCTGGGTTTTCTGGCTGGTCTGGGAAGTGATATCACTGTTACATTAATGCTTTAAGTATCATATATGTTCATGATTTTGTTCACTGCATATATGATAGTATATAGTCTCCTCCATTGATATCCCATCAGCATGAGCCTACCATTCCCACTGGCTTGGTAAGGCTTATTTCTCAGATGATGAGCCATGAGGAGTGGATTAAGTGCTCCGCACGTCCTTCCTCCCCAAGCAGTAGCCCACGAATTTAAAGAGTGAGAAAAACTGGTGTAAAAGAGGTAATAGATTCTATTTCTAGATGAGACATGTAGCTCTGAAGCCACCATTTATTCATTCTTTCAATGGCATAAGCCATAAAATGTGACCCTGTGCATGTTCTCTCATAATATCTCACAATAACCAATGTGTGGCACTGGTTATAAGAGGGACTGCAGAAAGGGAGCCTGGATGACTCAGAGAAGTGCATTCTTAATTTTGGAGATAAAATTGCAAATGATGGGAGGTGAGAAGGGTTATCATCACCGTTGTCTCTCAGCGGACTGTTGCAACAGTCCAACTTGGTCTGCTAGTTTCCTCTCTCACCTCCCCAGTCCATTCTACACATAGCAGCTAAATATCAGATTGTTTTAAACATAAATCAGATTACTCCCATGCTTAGGATCCCAACATGTCATATGACCCACAGGCCCACGCGGACAAGTTCCTTCCTATTTCTCCAACCTTATTTCCTCCAGGTCTTCTCCTCATGTACTATACTCCATCCACATTGGGCTCCTTTCCACCCTCTGAGCATGCCACATTTGTTTCCACCGGAGCACCACTGCAGTTGTGGCACCTTTCCCCTGGAATGTATTTCTGCTAACACTTCACGAGTCTGGCTCCTTCTCATTGTTCCAAACTCAAATCATTCATCATCTCCTTAGAGCAGCCTTCCTTGACTGCCCTAGCTAGACTAGTTCTCACCCAGTCACAATACAGCCTATTTCTCTGCTTATTTTCTTTGTAGATCTTACAATGAACTGAAATTATCCTAGTTATTGATATATTTATGTATTTTCTTTTTTGGTCTTTTCTTCCCACTGGACTGTACGCTCCATGAGAACAGGGAATTTATTTGACTCATCACTATATCTCAAGTGCTGAGCACAAGGCCTGGCACACAGCAGGCTTTCAATATTGAAGGAAAGATCTCTAATAACCTTGCTTTTCACTCTCAGGGAGGAAGGTATTCTTGTATGTAGGTTTCAGAGGGAAAATAAATTTGGTCCCACGGGTTCTTTTCTTCTACCCATGTACTCCACTGACAACTTTAAAATATGAGAAACCCTATTTACCTGGGCATTCCCTGAAGTGCAGGTCCCTTGGGAAACACCTGGAATGGAGGAAGGAGGTGGAGGTGGAAGGGAGGTAAATGTTGGGTGTTTTCCAAACCAATCTTCTCATCACACATACATTTTTAATGCTGTCAGATTTTAATTGTTATACAAAGCTGGAAGCAGTAGCGTTGTGCGTAAGTAGCAAACTGTGGGAAGACTGCTCTCTGCAAATACGTTTTGCAAGCCCAGTCTATTTCCATACCCATTTAATGCGTGAGTCGCTGATCCTGGTGCTGAAATAATAGACCCTGCTGGGCACCCGGTCTTAGCGGGGGACCTACCTCTGTCCGAGGTGCTGAAATAGCCTCTGGGAGCTACCCGTGGCGTATGGTCACCAAGCATAGTTGGGTCACTACAATGATAACTCTTGGAAATCACAAGGCTGGACTATAATTCAACTCTAATTTGCTATGTCTTGAAATTAATCCAGGAGCTGCTGTGACAGCCATCCTGTTCTGCTCTAGGGAGAGAGTGGCAGGGCTATGGGATGATGAGACCGTTTGGCAGCTCCAAGGGGCATGTCCAGCCTCAGGCGCTATGCACCACATCAATAATGCCATGAGGAAGGACAGAGGTGCCACAGATCGTGGCTCACAGTCTGCACTAGCCATGACACTTGTCAGTCCAGCCTTACACTGCGTGATCTGTAGTGGTGCCTCTGCTGGAAGATCCCATGCCTCACTGTCCTCACTTGCACAATGAGCAAGTATGTTTCCATTTCCCTCAAAATGGAAAATAAAGCTCAAGGGTTTGTGAATTTTATGGCCCCTGAGAAATGAATGACAGGCGATGATTTAAATTTTGGACTGATAGAGTGAAGTGACCATTTAAAAATATTTATTAATCATTTTGAGGAATAACTTGTATCAAGTACACAAATCTTAAATATAAAGCTTCAAGTGTGCATGTGTGTATAACCGCTATCCAAATAAAATGCATAACATTTTTAGCACCACTTCCTTGTGCTGCCTCCCACCAAAGGTAATCCCTTTTCTGACATCTGTCACCATAGATTAGTTTTTCTTGTTCTTGAATTTTATATAAATGTATTAACTCTTCTATATCTGACTTCTTTAATTCAGCATCATGTTTCGAGATTCATCCATGTCATTGCATATCAGTAGTTCATTCTTTTTTATTTCTGTATAATACCCTTTTGTGTGAATAAACCACAGTCTATTGATCCATTCTACTGCTGATGGACATTTGAGTTGTTTCCAGCTTGAGGCTGTTTGAATAAAGTTGTGAACATCCTTGTGCATGCCTTTTGTTGGACAAAGCACTCATTTATGTAGGGTACATACCCAGGAGTGAAATTGCTGATCACAGTGTATGTATATGTATATATACATACATATATAATAGCATCAATTTACAGTCATTTTTTGAAAACATGAATTTCTCCTTGGTTATTTTGCCCTTCTTCATTTTTTTTGATCAACAGAGAAGATGTTCTAGGGAAAACTCTGTTTAAATAATGTGGCTTTAGATTTTTCTGGGACTTTTTTTGATCAATATTGATTAGAAAACTATTCCCTACTAATTTCTCCCTAGAAACCAGAGACATTCTTCTCTGAGACCTTTCTTCTCTTTGATTATCACCATGACTGACCCCTGTATTGGAATGTGAATGAGATGATGCAGAGCTTAGAATGAATAACCTTCTCCTTCCTCCATACCCCAGGTACAACATGTCTGAGAGAAGCGCTGGCCAAGAAGAACTAGGAGCATCATATTTACCTCCCCCTACCTCCCCACTAGAGCAATGAAAGATTCTTGGGAGCTTCACACACTCAAAGGTCAATTAAAAATCTGCAAGGAGTTTTATGCTCCAAGAACGGGATGGGGATAGGTAGCAGGGAAATAGCAAGCTCCTTCTCTGGTTTTCTCCATTCTTGTCTTTTGTCTAGATTTTATGAGATTTGGGAGCATTATATCTACTGCTAGTATACAATGTTTAGATAATTTTAGGGTTCAAATTTGGACTATTTTATAGACAGCTCAACAATCTCAAGGGCACACATGGAGTATTTTACAGATTGTCCTAAACATTGATACACTCATTAGGAGACCAAGTGTCCCCAGTCTGCCTCACCTCCCTGGCTGTTCTCTCTGACCTTGAGGTCATGAGATTTTTCCATTACACATTTACTCCTCTGTAAAATTTCTCTCTCTCTGTTGCTCTATGCTCTTTTTTTAACACTAGCTCTGTCATTCTTGCTTTTTTTCCTCTGGATTTTTCATTTTCCCTCTCTGCTTCCCTTCCCACTTCCTTCTGTCAGGCATACCTTTTGGACAAAAGATCTCTGGGTTCAGAACAGCCAAAATGACTGATGAAGAATCAAATGAGACTCCAATGTTCTCTTGAGATGGAGAGAAAGTTCTTACAGCCCCTTTGGAGGTAGCAGTAGAGATGGATAATGGTTTGTGCTTTATGAAATGGAAGCAACCATAACTATGTCAACAAGAACCAATGACCTTCTATCCTGACTTTCTGAGTTGGGGTTGGAGAAGATCTTGGCTGAGCTGAGGGTTAAAGGACTTGAAACTCAGGATGAGAAAGGCAAGTAGAACACACTTGTGGTGTACCTTTGCTTGGATTCCTTTGGACTAGAGATTTGGGGATCAGGTAGGCATGGTGGGACAAGAGAGGGTGCAGTGTTCATTCCGGGACCCTGGGAATCTTGGAGGGTCACACATATCCTTAACATGCCTTTAGGGAGTCCCTGCAGGACTGGAATTAAGAGCTCTCCCTGTCTCAAGGTTGTTTATCTTCCTCATCAGCCATCTAGGCTACCTGCAAGTCATACAAAAAGTGATCTCCAAATCTGCCACAGCTGCAGGATTCTCCCCTGGCCCACCCCGCCTCTTTGGCCTAAAGATGGTCACTGTCAGCACTTTTCCTCTCTATGTAGATCAATAGGGCCCTTGGATATGACCTCAAGTTCAATTATGGCTTCAATTATGGAATAAAGAGGCCATTATTGCACACCTACCTCTTATTAAAAACATTGCAATGGGGGGGGGGCTGGCAGAGACTGGACCTGAGGGAAATCATTAGCCCACTAATTTGAAATCAATTTAAAGTGTATTTGCTTAATGGTATAAGCATAGTGAATTATCTATAAATTGTTAATTTAGTAGACTGTCACACCAGATTTTCATTTTATAAATTGCATTTTGGGGTTGGCAAATGTATATGTCCTTTCTCTCCCCTCCACCCTTGCTTTCTCTCTCTTTTCTAAAACAAAGCTGAATAATCTGTCTTCAGGGATTCAACCCGTAACAGGAGGGTTGAACACAATTCAAGTCATAATAGGAGGCCTTGTGCACTCCTGCTCATTCTCCAGGAACCATCATGCTGCCTTGTGAACAAGCCTGGTGAGTGCCATATGGCCCTGTGACCCCTGTTCGCCCAGCCTGACAGCCAGCCAAGCCCCTAAAGCAAAACCACTCAGCTAACCTACAGCTGACTGCAGATACATGAGGGAGCCTCTAGCATCAGAAGAACCACCCAGATGAGCCTAGCTTAATTTAATTAGCTTACAGAATCATGGACTAAATAAATGGCTATTGTTTTACGCCACTAGTTTTTGAAGTGGTTTGTTAGGCAGCAGTATCTACTGGTATATTGAGACTCAAAGAGATCACGTGGCTTTCACAAGGCTGCACAGCTATAGGCGGAACCCAGGCAGGCTAATGGTCTGATTACCACACCATGGAGAAAGGACTTGTCCCAAGGTATCAGATGCCCCAAAGTCCCCCTGGGGCAGGGGCCCCAGAATCCCTGAGTGGGACCTCTGGAGTTCAGTGATCCAGGGGACAAAGGTAGGAGGAGTCTTGCCTCAGCTCTGCCATTTGCTGTGAGATCTTGGGAGAAATCACTTCACCTTACTGAGCCTCAGTTTACTCCTCTGTAAAATGGGGTGATAATAGGCCTGCTTTGCCAAGTTGTGGGAAACTAGTGAGACAGCCTCTTGTGGATTGCATAGTGCTATACCCATTTCAGGGTGTCTCTCTTTTTATTATAATAATGTCATCTAAGCTCTCTGTCTCCTTTGATGCCACTTGCACCACTGAGGTCATTGCTCAGGGTGGAGGTTATTGCATGCAGTAGAAACTGACCTTGGAGTCAGCCAGCCTGGGTTAGAATTCCACCACTGGGAGTGCATGGGTGACTCACTTTCTTCTCTGAGAAAATGGGATACAATCTTTCTTTCAAGGAGTGTGGTAGTGATGACATGACTTCAAGGCATGTGCAAGAGACTTAGTTATACCTCAGCCTTCCTCCACCCCTCCCTGCAGAATTCTGCCTGTTCTCACCAAGGGAAGGCAGATCTGCCCGAAGGCACCCTGGCAGACATAGAGCGGCTGTTTGGGTTCAGCCCGGTCAGAAGCCTTTCTCCTCTCCCCACACAAGCCAGATAAGTACAAGCAGCATCTCTGCCAGGTAGGCTTGTGCAGAACAGAGGCTTCACTGATCTGCTGAGAAACCACGTCCTTCACCTCCAGTCCCTTTGACAAGAGGTGGGGAAGGAGGCTGAAGGCAAGGAAGGATGCAGAGTTGCTGGAGAGTAAAAGACACCTGTTAATTCATCCCCCTGTAGAGAAGCAAAGCAAAGGCATCCTTCTGCCCCGGTTCTGATGAGATAGTTGCTGTTTTACAGGTAGGCAGATGGAGGCTTGAAAGGGGCAGGAAATTCATTCATTCAGAAAATATGTACAATGAATATACTCTATGCCAGGAACTGGGGATATTCAGTCTTTTGCCTTCATGGAGTATTCCCTCATGGGGAGAGACAAGCTGAAGGTCACTAAAAACAAAGGGTACAAGAAATACAAAGGGTTGTGGGGTCACACCCTAGGACAGGCAACTCAGACTTGGGACAGTAGTGAAGGCTTCCTGGAGGAAGCTGAGTCCCAAAGGGTAGGAAGGAGCTATCAAGGTGCAGTAGGGAGCAGAATGTTCCAGGCAGGGAGAATGGCCTGCTGCAGAGGCTGGAGGTGAGCCAGAGCAGCATATGCATCAGGACTGAAATAAGTTTGGTTCAACTGAGGCCCGAAGTACAAAGTGGAGTCAGTTGTGTGAGTTAAAAACGGGAAGTTGTCAATGAGATCCTAACAGAATTCTAAGACTATGTGAAGGACCTTCAACTTTATTCTGGAAGTAATGGCCAATGCTTCAGTCAGCTATTGCTGCAATAATGCTACAAAACAAATCTCCCCAAAGCCAGTGGCTTAAAATAACAATAACTTACAGTGTCAGCTGAGAGTCAGGTGATCTATGCTAGGACCAGCTTTGCTTGGCTCCAGACTACAGTTTGGGTCCAGTCTGTTCCACATATTTCTCAGCCTCCTAGAACAAGTGGGCTCCCTGGGGCGCATCTTTCTCTTGGAGAAGCAGAAGCTCAGAGGGCAAGTCCCCCTGGACAGACATATTTCAAGTCTTTGCTTGCTTCACTCCTCCCAGCATCCCAGTAGACAATGCAAAGTCATATGGCCAGACCCAAGGTCAATGGGACAAGAAAAAACATATCACTCACAGTTGGAGAAAAACTAATTGGGAAGCAAATAGTGCCTATTTATTGAAGTGCTTTGCAACTCTAAGCACATAAATGCTACCCTGGGTTGGGAGAAATCTGTTACATAACAATGACGATGGTAGTGATGGTGGTTTAGCAGGTATGGCTATGGCCAAGCCCTTGGCATTATATTACCTCATTTAAAATGCAACAAGCATGCACCATGGATTATTCTATTTAATGGATGAGCAAACAGGTTAAGATAGAGCAAGTGACTTGCTCAAATTCACAGTTAATAGAGGCAGAATGAGGACACAAAATCTGATTTGTAGGGCTCCACACCAGCATGGACACATAGCCCAGCACCATCCTTTTTCTATCACCCTGTGCCCCTACCAAGAATTCCCTCTGCCTGATCCAAGGGGGAGAGGAAGAGGCATCAGGCAGTGCCACACTCCCGGGCACTCCCAAGGCTCTGATTAAATTCTTTGGCTTCAGAGCAGGTGATTGTCTGGGTTTCTGCTTAGAGAAGGAGGCAAGGAGGCTGTTGCTGGCCCCACCAGCTCCTGGCAGTGCCTGAGTTCAGAGCACTTCAGCTGATGTTTGTAGATGCTTTTTCTGAGTGGAGGGTGCCCCCCTCCCTCCTTCCTCACTGCTCTCCCTGCCTCGCTCTACCCTCCTCCAGTCCACCCTCTTCCCTGCAGCCAGAGTGAGCTCTCTGAGGAGCAGATGAAAGCCACATCTCTCCTCTGCTTAAAAAAAAAATCATCCAGGTACTACATTCCTGCAGTCAAAAAAAAAAAATCCAAGAATGTGAAAAGATTTATTAAAAAAGTCTTCCTCCAGTTATTGTCTGCCATCTGCCTGGTACTCCCTGCCCCCCGCCGTGCCCACAGGTAACCAGTGTTTTAGCCTTTCCTGTGCTTCCTTCAGGGGTTCTTTATGCAAACACAAGCAAAAATGAGTATATATCCTCTCACCTACCTACTTTTTTAAACACATAAGCTAGCACATTTTACACACTGTTTTGCCACGTCGGCCTATTTGATGTAGCTTGGCGATATTTCGCATGTTGGCACTTGGCTTCCTTGTTCTTTCTTTACAGCTACAGAGTATTCTAGAGTCTGAAGGGACTAATTTATTTCATTGGTCCCTGTGTTGATGGACATTTAGGAGCCCTCAGTCCTTTGCTATACCAGACAAGGCTTCAGTGACTAACGTCTACACTTGACCAGTGTATGTTTATCTGCAGGCTAAATTCTCAGAAGTGGGTTTGCTTAGTCAAAAGGATCATGCAGTTGTGATTTTGATAGTTATTTTGCCAAATTACCCTCCATGACGGTTGTTTATACTCCCACCAGCAATACCTAAGAGAGCCTGTCTCCCCATAGTCTCGCCAACAGAGTGTATTATCAAATGTTTAGATTTTTACCAATTGGATAAGCTTAAAGTGGTGTCCTGAACCCTTCATTATCTCCCCATTCCCCTGGGATAGAGTCCAGCTTCTGTGCGCAGTCGTAGGAGTGGGCACAGCTTTTTCCTTTCTCAAGGGTATATTGTCAGCCAGGAAGGTAGACGTGGACATGACTCATGACAGCATGGAACATGGTGTTCCAGCAAAGAGCCATGAAAGGGAAGGGGAAGTGAAGGTGGCATCCGAGCTGTCTCGAGGGATGGGTCAGAGTTGACAGGCGTTAACGGGGAAATGTAAGGGGGACATGTGCACGTAGTCCAGAGTGGAGACGGGGAATGTCTGGGGCAGATGAAGAGTCTAGGATGGCTGGAGGACCTTGAAGGAGGTGAGCTTGAAGGCAGGCTTAAGGCCAGGTCATGATGGGCCTTGAATGTTACATGAAAGAGTTGGGGCTTAAGACTGTAAATAATAGCAACCCTTGAAACCTTTGGTTGGGGGCTATTTAGTTAGGACTCTTGATTTAAAGCAAAAGAGAACTTTACTCAAAGTGCCTTAGAGAGAAGTGGACTTGTTGGCTTAAGAAAGAAGTCTAGGCATGTTTAGCTTCAGGCATGGCTGGATCCAGAGGCTTAAGTAATGTTATCAGAAATTTGACTTTTACCCTTAGTTCTGCTTTCCTCTGTTTTGGTCCCATTTCAGGGAAGCTCCAATCTCTCCTCCCATAGCCTGTGAATATCAGTCAAAAGAGAGTACATCTTTCCCATGATTCCAGCAAGTCCTGAGGAGGACACTCATTGGGGGTCAGGTGCCCATCCCTCCACCAATCACTATGGTCAGAACATGGAATGTGCTGGTTGGCCAGGCCTAAGTTACACACCCACTCATCTGGTGGAGGGGTGGGGGTGCTGTAAGGGGGCAATTGGGGGAGCCTGTGTCCATGGGGAAGGGGAGCCTCAGCGTCACCTGCACTACATGTCCGGATGGGGAAGATCCTCAAAGAAAAAATCAAGGTGCAGTGACCAAAAGCGGGAAGAATGGGCTCTGCGGGAGACAGATTAAAGGTGGGGAAATCAAGAAGGAGATAGTAAAGTTTGGGAAGAGCATGGGGGAAGGGAAGAGGCTCCCTTTGAGCCCCTCCCTCTGGGGTGTGATGTGGGGGGGCCTCAACACCTCTTTGGGGCTGGGAAGCACACTACCAGCTGCTACAGCCTGGTCTCAGGGTGCAGACCTAGCCTCTAAGGCAGATCCAGGCAACCTTGGAGGGCGGGGCTGGGCAAAGGCATCAGGCCCCAAGCCAGCCTGAGCTCCTCAGGCACAGTGGGGTGTGGACGCGGGAGGCTGGGCTCATATTTTACATCTGTTGGGAGTGGCTAGCATTTCACAGGACTCCGCTGAGCCTCGAATGCCAAAGGCAGTGGTATTTAGCGTGCCGGAGTGGCTGTGACCACCACTCTGAACTCTAGAGGCCCTGGAGGCAAAGGAGACTTGGTTCTCCCTGAGCAGCTTTCTCTCTGCAGTCACCGAGGCTGGCCTGAGAGCCCTGTGCGGAGGGCCACTCCCCGGATGTGCTCAGCTCCCTCTTGATTCACCTGGTGGGTTATTGTGTCACTCGGAGCCAGATGATCTCTGCTGGGCCAGCGTGTCACTCCTTTCCATGCCTGCTGCCCCAAGAGGCTCCAGGCTTGTCCCCTCGAAGATGCAATGAATCCCTTCTTTTATGCCTTAAAGTCAGACTGCAGTAGACTGTCCTTTGGCTCAAGAAGGCCTGTGTCTGGTGGGGTCAACTCCCCAGAGGCAGGGAACCTGGTCCTTGGCCTTGAAATTTCAGCATAGAAACCGTGATTCCTGGGACCCCTGTGCCAGCCCCTGCCCTGTGGCTTCGTGCCCTTACCCCTCACTCTTTGCCCTCACTGCCTTCTGTTTGTGGTTATATACTTGAGGGGTGCTTTTTTTTAAAATGTTTTCTTTATTGTTTGAGAGAGAGTATAAGTGGGGAAGGAGCAGAGAGAGAAAAGGGAACAGAGGATCTGAAGTGGGCTCTGTGCTAACAGGCTGATGGCAGTGAGCCCGATGTGGGGCTGGGACTCACAGACTGCGAGATCATGAACTGAGCCGAGCTCGGATGTGCAACTGACTGAACCACCCAGACGCCCTAAGGGGTTCTTTTATTAATTTCCTCTACCTCAACAGTAAGGTCCAGGAGGTCAAGGTCTGGGTCTGTTTGTGTTCCCTTGTATCACGGAGGCCTGGAATGGTGCCTGGCACACAGTAGGTGCTCAGCAAGGAAGTTGTTGAACAAATGAACACACAACTCAAATGCACATTCTTCTGCCCATCGGATGTGAACAGTGATGAGAACAAGAGAGACTTGGGACAGCCACCGATGGACACAGGGGCAGCTGGACTTCAGGAGACTCCAATTCTGCCAGCAGAGCAGTGGAAGGATTCGGAGCTCTGGACATCATTTTGTCCCCTACCCCATTTCCCAAGGGATTGGATCAATGTTCAGTGATCTGTTCAAGGTCACCCAGGCAGTGCCAGAGCTAAGACTCAGACGCTGGACTCTCGACTCTAGACCCGGTGTCCCTTTCTCTGAGAGTAGCTCGCAGGCGGGGGACAATAACCGAGGGACGTCGGTCAGCTGGCCCTCAGGTCAAAGGTGGTGCATGCCGAGAGGCTGTAGGGGACAGAGAACATATAGTCAGGAGCCAACAGCCCTGGTTGGGAAGCCCAGCTCTGTCTCTCACAAGCTGTGTGATCTCAGGCCAGTTACTTCTTGTCTCTGAGCTTCAATTTCCTTTAGTAGTGAAACAGAAAAAAACATTCTCTTGTGAGGAATGCTGTGAGAATTCCCAAGAATGCATGGTTAGGGATTGGGATGCAGTAGGCACTCCAAAATAAAGCTGGCTCTCATGAATATCTCCTGGCCTCCAAAGGAAGGAGGGAGAGAAGCAGGGGCTCAGAGAACTTTTGCAGGTGACAAAGGTCTCTCTCTGCTGGGCTCCCCTTGTGCCCCCATGGCCCTCCTTGACCTGCTGAACGTCTGTACATCTTCCCAGACTCCAGAATAAGTGCTGTGCCCGAGCTAATGAAGGGCATCTCATTAATGCTCAGCAAAAGCTCATTAAGACTGTGAGCTGTGCATCAGTAGTAAAGGAAGGTCAAGGTTCTTTTCATGGGAGTTAGTGCCTCTGGGACTCTGCGTGCCACTATTCACAAACAAGATAAAGGGGGATTTATTTGTAGGCAAGTAGACAGGTGTGTGGACTCAGTCATCCACCTCTGTCCCTCAGCCTTGCCTCGGCCCCCACCCCTGGTGGGGAGCGCATTCCTGGCCGGGAGCTGGACAGAGCGATCACCACATAGGGTCTGAGGGATCAGGACAGGTCAGCTTTGAAGAAGAAATAAAGATCTGAAGTTGAGAATGTCAGCCACAGAGGGGGAGCCTGGCAGGGAGGCAGAGTGGAGAGGGGGGGCGTGGCAGGAGAAGCCTGGTGCCATCCGAAACTGCCCTCCCTTCTGGGCATCTGTTCATCTGTTAAGATGGGAACCGAGCTCACTGAAGAGCTAGAGGGTCCCCAGAATAGGACCTAGGTGGGGCAGCCCTGGTCACCTGCTGGGAGGTGACTGTGACACCAAGGCCTGGCTGCCTGCTCACCACCCCCACAACACTGAAAAAAAGAACAGGCCAAGGGGAAGGAAGAGGAGCTGTTTCTTAAAAGGAAATGGGCTAAGTGAGGGTTTCTTTACAAATAAATGGGCATTATTTGGACTGCATGCAAATGATATGCAAACAACTCTGCCTCAGCTTTAAAACTAGGTTATTGGAGAGGCTATTAGACGGGGCAGTCCTTTCTCTGAGCACCTTCTGAGGTGCCTTATCCACTTGCCTCCCGGTCACCCCCTCCCGCCTGAACTTGGCCTAGAACTTGCTGGCTCCTCCCATAGCGCCGATCACTGGAAGGGGCACAACCCCGTGTAAGGGTCCCCCACTCTGTGGAGCTGGGGGTTCACCCCCACCCTGGCCTGAATTCCTGAGCAGCCCCTTCAGGCCTGTGTGGTCCCAGGCACAACCTGCCCCTGGGCCGTAGTGCTCTCTGCTGGGCCTCCGAGGGCCCAGGTTTCACATCAGGGTGACAAAAAAGCACTTAAGTGTGAAGTATTGTCCACATTCAACAATTTCCATCCCAGAGTTTCTAACAACAGGCCTCTCACTCATTGTGACCCCCACTGCTCAGAGAATGTCCCCACCATCAGGCTTTGTGATAATTTTCCCAGACGTGGTATGCTTTTCGTGGCTGAACTTACATCCTGGGGCAGGGCTGGCTGGGGTCAAAGTCTGGCCCCACCTTAACTAGCTGTGTGACCTAGCCAAGTCTGTCTCGTAGAACTTCGGTGTCCCCGTGTGCAAAATGGGTATGCTAGCACCCACTGCGTAAGGTTCCTGAAGGAGCTGACGCAGGCTGAGCCTGTTCTGGGTTGAAATGTCTGCCCCAAAGACGCACTGAAACTCTAACCCTGGTACCTACAGCACGTGAGCTTCCTTGGAAATAGGGTCTTTGCAGATGATCAAGTCATTAAGACAGACCCTCATCTGAAACCACTGGTGTCCTTAGAAAGGGAGGATGACGGTCAACATCACAGAGAAAAGAAGAGCATGAGAAGACAGAGGGAGAGATTGGGGTGATGTGTCTACAAGCCAAGGACCCCCAAGGACTGCCGGCAACCAGCAGGAGGCAGGAGAAAGGCCCAGAACAGACTCTCCCTGGGAGCCACCCTGCTGACACCTTGGGTTTGGACTTCCAGCCTCCAGAACTGTGAGAGAATAAATTTGTGGTCTAAGCCCCGCCCCCCTCCCCGGGTGGTGGCATGTTGTTACGGCAGCCTCAGAAGATTGATACAAATTCCCAGAAGAATGTGGGGCATAGTAACTAAGACCGTTAACTGCTCAGTGTCTGTCTTCACTACAGATGGGAGGAGGGGAGTGTCCAAAGGTCTGCTGTTCCCGACACAAAGACTGAGCCCCTGCTTGGTCCCAGGTGTGCATGAAGTGGGGGGACATGGTGCTGCACGTCGGCCTTGCATCCCCAGCACCCCCCGTTAATATTTACAGGTGGGCTAGCCTGGACATCACCCTCGACATCTTTCCCACCCTCAGGGCTGTTCCCGCTCAGTCTCTGTGCAGTTTTCTAAAGCCCAGGGCCAACGTCTGCCCCGAGGAAGGGGGCCAGTGCCCGGTACAGCACCCCGCATGCCAGAGGACCTCAAAAATGCCCCAACGGAGGACCCAGAGGAGCCCTTTCAAAGAAGGCACATCTACTGAGCCCCACTCCTACCCAAAGCCCCCAACCTCACCCCGGCATGCAGAACACTCTGGGACCTTGGTCCCCGGGGGGCCCGGGCCCACCCCCTCCTCGTGAGAGCTTCTGGCCAGGCAGCCTGCGGAACACTTAGTTATCAAAATTTTAAGAATGTGGTGGAGCCAGTGATGTTACGATGTTACAATGCTCGTGTTAAGGGCGGCAGTTTCCTGTCGCTGGGGCAGGAGCCATCTGCTGTGAGATGGCCGGCAGGCACAGTCAGCCCCCGTCTCCCAGGGGCTGCCTCCCCCAGTTCCAGCCCCAGAGTCGAGTTGGGGAGCTGGGCACTTGGATCAGTGAGGAAGGCTGTGTTGGGGCCCTGCAGTCCCGGGGAGAAGGAGCCTCTCGAGGCTGGGGCTGGGGTCGGGCATGCAGAAGAACCCCAGGCCGGTCTCTCTATTCTCCGGCCAGGACCAAAAGGCCTGGGAGGGACCACAGGACCACCCAGCACTGGCCGCCATAAAGCTGGGGAAAGGGGAAAATAGGATGGGGGTGCAAAGCCCCTGCCCTTGAACCCGCTGTGCTCTTCCTGCAAATTCCCCGAGGGAAGCATGAGGCTCAGGAGGCAGCTGGGCTCTGCCACTGACCCAGCTACAGGTCAGTCAGTTTGCCTCCTGGTGCCTCAGTTTTCACATCTGTAGAATGGGGGCCCCATAACACCCACGTAGGAGAGTTGTCAGCACTGAGGCACCGTGAGAGGGACACCCTGATCCGGCATGGAGAGGGGCTGGACTCTTCCCGTGTCAGGGGGTGTCTGGCACGGTGGTAGCCTGCTTCCCACCCTACTCTGGCTGGGCACTGTGAAGAAGGCAGTTCGGGCCACATCGGTGGGCATTGGCTCCCACGCTGAGCAACCTGTGACTTTCCAGCTCAGGCCTGGGAACAGAATGAGTTACAGCTGAGCCGGGAGACACGTCTCTGGGGTCAGAGAACAAGCGCCTGGTCCCACGCCAGCCGGGCAAAAGGTGCGTGAGTCAGGACCTGGTGCCAGCGCTATAGGGAGGTTCCGGTGGGCAAGGGGATCTTATAGCCACTCCGGAGGAGCACGAGGCAGGCGGCCAGCCCCAGGGCCCCCGCCAGGAGCACGGCGCCCAGGGCTTTGAGGAAGGAAGTCCTGGTCCGGGTGAAGGAGCCGGGGGCCATGATGCCGAGCAGGGCCGTGCTGACCGTGAGCGTGTAGAGGATGGAGACGCCCGTGTTGAGTGCAACGATCTTGCCGAACTTGGCAAACGGAGCGATGATGCAGAAGAAGAGGGGCACCGTGGCGATGACCGTGGTGAGGGCGCTGGAGACGATGGCCACTCCCACGTGCCGCACGGCCTCCAGCGTCCGCCACTGGCGCTGGGAGTGGGCGTCCTGGGTGTGGGGTGAGGGCAGAAGCTGGGGCCAGGGACTGACAAGGCAGCGGGGTCCCTCCCCGGCTGGGGCCAGCCCACCCCTGGAGGCCCCCAGTTCTGCCTCCATAAATGGGGACTGTAACGGCACCTGCTCCCCAGTGGTTGGTGTGCAGGTGAACATGATTCCCTGTAGAGGGCGCTCGGGCAGGTGCTTAAAGGTTGCTATGACGACCAGGCTAAGGCTGATTTGCCCAGTAGGTCCTCATAAATGGCCTTGATTGGAACGGAGCTCTTTCTTTTGACTAGAAGCACCTAAACACACACCTGATTTATGTCTTTATGAGCGTTTTCACACCACCACGACTCCAGGTTAGGAAAAAACCAAAACTGTATGAGACCCAGAGCTGGTGTTGGCACACAGCATGTGAGCACGTTTTCACTGAGCCACAGAGGTCCGGATGGGTTTGGTGGCCTCCGAGTCATGACTAGGATGGCCCGTCCTGCTCCCCAGGCTGGAGAATGAGACTCAGACTCTGGGAGGCAGGAAGGGCCCTTGGGTGTCATCTGGTCCAACCCCTTATGCTCATTAGATAAACAGGCTGGAGGAGGGACCCGACCAAGGCCCAGAGTCCGGGTCCCCTGGGCGGGGAGCCTGGCTGCGGAAACCTCAGTCCCTAGAAGACAGTCTGGGTGGGAGCTGGGCACCAGGGATGTCCAGCTGTCCTTGGGGGTCCCTGAGCTGCACCGGAGACGGGACATGCACTGCGGTAGGACTGGCAGGGCGCTCACCTCAGCCTGGTGGGGGGGCAGGTTCTCTCCAGCCAGCAGGTAGCCCTCAACTAGATGGACACAGTAGTCGACGGAGGAGCCGACGAGGATGGACAGGGAGATGGCTTCCACGGCACCCATCTCCCAGCCACTCCAGTACATAATGGTCACCACAAGGCAGACGATGCCTGCAGGGGGGAACAGGGGAGGCAGCTTGGACCCTCATCCCACACAGTCCTCAGAGGGCCTCTGGGGAATGGGGCCAAGCCTAGAGTGGAGCCCCCACCTCTAGGGACAGGAGGGGCAAGGAGGGCCAGGGCCAGGGAGAAGCGGATGCTCCGAGGGGGGAGGGGTGCAGCAAGGTGTCACTGGGCCGGGAGCTACTATCCTGTGCTCCTTCCGGGGGGGCACACGCTTGTGGGGGACGGTCCTATGCACGCCTGTTGCAGAGGGTCTTTCTATCTCGGGGGGAGGGGGGGGCAGTCGAGAAACCTTCACTGAGGAGATGTGACAGTTAAGGGGGGAGAGAAACCTGCTGCCTGGAGGCCACCAGCAAGACCCCTGCCCGTCCCTGGCCCCACAGCCTGATGCCTGTCACCCCTCTGCCCACATACCCAAGATGCTCAGGAGCACAGGCAGCAGGAGGAGAACGTGGGTGGTGAACACAGCCACGGCGGCCACACAGATGAGCAAGGACAGGGCCAGGCCGTACAGGGCACTCTGCACCCCTGGAAGGCAAGAGAAGAGGGTCCTCAGGGCGACTTCGTGGGGGGGGTGCCTATGGACCTCCGTCCCCTCCGTGGTTCAGAGGTGACTGGCGTTGCGCAGGTGGACATGGTCACCACTAGTGGTGACACTCTGGGTCGGCCATGACCTCCCTGGGCCTCACCTGTAAAAGTGGGCACTAGCCCCCCCTACCCCACAGGCCTTGTTTGGAGTTTAGGGAGAATATGGGTTAGGGCGCGGGCACAGGGCGTGGCACTAGGAAGGCCCATCGTGACAGAGAGCTGCCACATGGCAATCCCTGTTACTTTCTAGGTGGTGGGATTCCAGATCAAACAATGTGGCTAGAGCAGGGGACCCGAACTCTGGCCTCCGACTGGTGCTCCTGGCCGCAGTGCCCTTCTGGTTGCTGTGGGGCTCTTGGCCAGGGGTGAGGAGATGGCAGGCTGTAGTTCAGACAGGCCCTGCCCTGCCCGCCCCAGGTCACCTCCCCATCCCTGCCCGTCCCCACCCACAGCCACCAGACCCGGAGGTGGGGGTAGGGCTGTCACTTGCCTATGATCTCCATGAAGATCTGTTTCCAGTGCTCGCAGGTCTGGAAGCCTCGGCGCAGGGCCGAGCCCTCAGGGAAAGTCTGCAGCTGCTGCTGCAGGAAGCTCTCCCAGCGCAGGTAGTCGGAGTAGGTCTGGAAGGAGGACTTGCCCTTGTACGTGGTCTGCGGGGCACAGGAGTCAGTGAGGTGGGCGGTGCCCACTCCCTCCTCCCAGGTGATGGTGGCTCTGCTCTGTGGCAGAAGCAGCCGCCCTTGCCCACCCGCACATGGAGAATGCTGTGCATGGGGTCGAGGACTACCTCCCACCAGCCTCTGCATGCACATGCGATCCTCACAAGGGTAGCAGGTTCTGATGTAACCCAAGACCCTGTCCCTTTCCAACGGAGCCCGCCGAGGCCCCCAGAGCCCCCATGCTCTCCCACTGCCCCCTCTGCACACGCTGTCCCCTCTGCTTGCACAGCTAGCTCCCACTCGGCCTTCAAGGCTCTCACTAGGGTTCTGTCTTCTCCAGGAAGCCCTTTGATGACCCAAGACAGGCAAGACCTCGGTGCCTCCCATCGTCGCTGCTGTCACTGCCCAGCAACCTGCCCGTCTCCTGGCTGCACTGCCCAGCAACCTGCCCGTCTCCTGGCTGTACTGTGAGTCTGGCTCACAGCCCCCAGCTCCAAGGAGCCGCTCAGGGGAAGAGGCAGGCCCTCACCCTGCTCTGGGACTTTCACGTGTGGCCCCACTACCCTGATCCTGCTCTCCCTGAGCACAGGACCCTTTACGGTGTGTCTGTGTGCACGTGCGCGTGAGTGTTGGCCGGGTCAGCTTGGAAGTGACATTCTGCGTGAGGACGAGCCTGAGCATGGCATCCTGTCCCCTCTACACCTGTCTAAAAACTGTCTAGGGCTCCAGTCTTTTAAAGGAGGGGGATTCTGACGCAGGTGACAGCCTGTATGAATTCGGAGGCCATTACACTGAATGAAATGAGCTAGTGACAGAAATATTAACGCTATAGATTCCAGTTATCTGAAAGACCTAGAGGAGTCAAAGTCACAGAGACCCGGAGAGGGACAGTGGGTGCCAGAACTGGGGGAGGGGCGGAAGGGGGTTCACGTTTAATGGGACAGAATTCTGGAGATGGATGGTGCTGACAGTTCCATGGCAATAGAAATAGGCTTTACTGAACGGAACGTTCAAAAATGGTTAAGATGGTTAATTTTATTATGTATGTTTTGCCACAGTTAAAAAAAACATCTGGACCTTTGAAGTGGTGTCTACATTAGCCTGGGGTTCACGTGGGGGGAGGTTCTGGGGCCTCGATCTCGGTGGCATGGCCGCTCTCGGGTGGGAAGGAGAGCAAGGCTGGGAGCTGGCTTTCGTTCCCAGCATCTTTATGTGACCGCACTGCTGCCCTCGGGCGGCTGCCGCAGGGCAGGGGTTTCTGACCCTGTTCTTCAGAGGAGGAACCTGAGGCCGGTGGGGATAAGTGATTTGTTCAAGGACACAGAGCACAGCAGGATCAGAGGGGGGGCCAGACCCTGGGTCTCAGCATGGGGACTGCAGGGCGGGCTTGGGAAGGCTCATGGAGTGAAGCACCAGGGCCCTGAGGTCCGCAGATGCCCAGGTCAGGGCTCTCATGTGCTCACGTGTGTGTGTGTGTGTGTGTGTGTGTGTGTGTGTGCGCGTGCACGCGTGTGCGTATGCCTGTGCGTGCACGTGGGAGTCCAGGGAGTGTCGGGATGACAGAGGAAGTGGTGACGCGTGTGGACGGCTGGTCCCCTGGCTTCCAAGCTCTTTAGGGGGAGGCCCAGCACCTGGGTCTGTGGCTCACAACCTGGCCCTCCAGAGCAGCTGCGGGGAGCGTCCTGGGCTCTCACCAGCCCCCGTCACCCCCTCACCACCACCTCATCTGCTCACCAGCCCAGAGGCTGCAAAATGACACAGACCCTGGGAACTGGCAGACTGCTGACATCAGAGAAAGGGCAGCGCCCTGTGGTCAGGTGGTGCTGGTTTGACCCCCAATGCTGACACTCATAACCACGTGACCTGGGGGTGGGGAGCAGCTTCCCCTCCGAAGAGCAACCCCTCTGGTCTGAGCCAGGGGCAGGGAAAGAGGCGACACACTTGAGGCGAGCACTCTGCACTTGGCCGGCTGGCCACGGGGAGCTCACCGACTCGAAGGCCATGGAGATCCACTGCACTCGGCCCTCCTTGACGCCCACCGCCCCGTGTGACAGCTGCCCTGGGAGCAGGTTGGGCTCCGGCAGCTCCTTGCATTCAGGGTGCAGCATCTGCAGGAAGGAGGAGGTGCTGTAGCCTGCAGGGGGAAGGGAAGAGAGGTGGCTGGGGTGGGGGCCCCAGGAGAGCACCCCTGCCCCACCCCATACCTCCCACCGGATGTGTGTCCTCACTCACGTCCCTGAAGCGCACGCCCTTCCCCCAGCCTCCCAGCTCTCAAACGTGTCTGTAACCAATGCCATGAGGTCACCTACAACAGCCGTTCGCCATCAGGGCGGAAAAGGACGTCTTGTGTCCTCTCACGCAGAGCCCTGGCATGACCTCATCTGTGTCAGCTCCTGCCCTGGCTCCCAGTTCTGGAAAAGCTACTCCTGCAAGGGCCCCCAGCCACGTGCATGTCTGCTCCCGTTCTTGTTCATGCACGAGCCCGCTCGGGGAGATTCACACGCCTCTCACCCCAGCGCAGATGCAAATTCAGCACAGACATGTGTCTGCAGGACACACGCCCAGCACACATGTGCTCCGGGCTGTCTGCCCTAGGAGCCTCCCCAGCCCCGCCCCGCGCACCTGACGGAAGACACTGGGCCCCGCCTGGCTTCACCAGCTCCGAGTTCCCCGCGATGGCCTTGCAGAGGCGACACAGGTGCCCAATTTCTTTGAAGAGATCAAAGCTGCTGTCATAGATGACACTGCCCTTTCCCAAGGAGACACAAGCGGGCACAGGCTGCTCAGTGAGTTGGAAACTCGACCTTGGGGCCCGCCCCTCGGCCAGAGCCTCCGAAGCTCCCACCACCATCACACACTGTGCTGGGGGGGTGGGGGGTCCCTGCCGGGGCCCACGCTGTCGGGCTCCTGCTGCCGCGCACCCTGCACGGGTCCCCGAGGCTCACCCTGCTTTTACCCACAGGCTCTCACCCGAGCTTCCGCTCTCGCCCCTCCCTCTCTCTGCACATCCAAATCCCTCACCACCTCCCCCCCACCGTGTGCTTTGTCTCCTCCCTGCCTCCACACCCTCTTCCAAACACCTGGAGACCCTCGGTCTGGACCAATCACACAGATCTCAGACTGTGCTGGCTCTGGGATTACTTCGGGAAAGATCCTGGATACCCAGCCGGACTGGCTTCTCAAGGCGGGAGCTGTGACTCCCACGACCACGGCCCTTCCTGCCACGTGCTTAGCACCCACTCTGTCCCTTCAAACACCCGAGAGCCCAGCACAGGGCACAAGTGTGTGCGAGGGGAGGAGCAGAGAGGTCAGGCACACAGCAAGGGCCGTGGGTGCAGGGAGGACTTCCCGCAGCGAGAGGAGGAAGGAGGGGGGTTACACACCTGCATCTCCTTTAGCCTGGTTCCAGCCCCTCATGGGGAGGGACCCCCAGCTTGGGCCCAAATGCACCCAGATTCCTCAGCTCAACCCTGATCACTCCTCAAGAGAAACAGTGCCCTCGAGGGCCCGTGGGGGGCCCATCTGCGCTTCGGGAGCAAACCAAGAGGGGGTGTGGGGAGCGGGGCTAGTGGCCACGGGAGCTGGTGCTGGTTTGTGAGCCTGGTGCAGCTGGGCCCTCTGGCATCCGCCCAAGGTGGGCCCACGTACCGGGTCTCCGATGACATGGTTGTCCACTTGCCGCGTGCGGTTGATACCAATGATGCCGAAGACCACGAAGACCATGGCCCCGGTGTCCACCAGTGGCCGCACGGCTGGCTTCCCGCAGCCCGTGTTCACGCAGGGGTTGAAGCCGAAGGTGGCTGAGAGGCGGGCCTTAGGCACTGCAGAGGGAGTCACGTCGGTACCGGAGGGCGGGGCCTGGCCTCCCCAGGCCCCAAGCCGGCCTCCCCCGCACGCGTACCTTTCTCACTGGGTACGTAGAAGAAGCCTTTGGTCGGGCCATCGGGGCTGGAGCTGAGCAGGCAGCCTGGAGGCGCGGCGCACACACGCCCGTGGAAAGGGGGCTTGTGGGACTGAGCAAAGTACACCTTCCTGTGGAGGCAAAGGAGCGGGGCTGAGGCTGGGGAGGCCAGGAGCCTGGGAGGCGAGGCAAGCGCAGCCACGTGTGGCTGTAGGCAGGGGCTGGACCAGTGCAGGGGACGGACTCAGGTCTCCAGCATAAGGGTCTGGTCTCAGGTTGGGGGCTGGGCTTTGGAGGCCACTACCCCCAGGGCTGCCCAGCAGCCTCCCCGCTGTGTCTCCCCACCTGGGGCATGAGGCATGGAGACCGGCAGTTTCCAACAATCATGCAGGGCACGCAAGAGTTCACAGAGGGTCCCCAGGCCAGCCTCAGGGTTTCCGCTCCGAGGCACCCTCGCCTTAACCTGAACTGAGCTTCGAGATTCTGAAGCAAGGGCTCCACAGTTAGCTTGCTCACCACTGGGCCTGATGCAGCCCAAGGTTCTTTCTAGAATGTTCTGAGCTCGTCCAGGCAGCCTGAGCCCAGTTGCTTTTGCGTACGTGCAGAACAAGCCCAGCCCTGGCCTCAGGCGAGGGCAGGCAGAGGGGTCCCCCCGTCCCCGAGCCAGGGTCCCTCAGGCTGGAAGGGTCCAGTGAGCCCATCACGGTCTCCCCCCCAACACCCCCACCCCCGTCCACACCACTGCCCTCTGCCTCAAGTGCTGTCCAGCCTTTGTGGGTGCCTGGCGCCCAGAGGCCAGCCTGTTAGGGACTGCAGCCCCACGTGTCACCAGCACAGGGCCCGCACGGCCACTCTCGGAGCAAAGCGCTACTCTTCTTTCAGGGCACGTGTCATCATTTGTAACGACACTGCGGCTGACTTGTTAGCTGCCGTCTCCCGCCAGCCAGCCTAAGGGCGGCAGCCACATCTGTCCTATTTACCACCGTATGCCCAGCACTAGCACGGTGCCGGCACACAGTTGGTGCCCCATGTTTGTGACATGAATCAACAACGAAATACAGCCTTAATGGAGAAATGAGTGTGGGATCAGAACATAAGGATAAAAGCTGGTGAAAAGGTGCCCCCAGATGCTCAGAGACACCCCCCCCCACCGCCCCCATGCACGGGCACAGAATCCCATCGCTCATGAAGAATTTGGGGGCACTTAGGTCATGCCAGGCACTAGGCAAGGCTGAGTATACAATAGGTCAATATAATAGACACAGTCCCTCTTCTGTCTCCTCTTGGCATTAATACAATATTTTCTGAATTGATTACATTCAAAGAAAGGGTGAAGCGTGCCTTCGAGAGGACGTACAGAGCATACGTCCATTCAATCAGAGAGTGTTAATGGAGCACCCGCTTGGTGTCAGGGTGCCGGGCGGGAGGGACAGAGCAGGGGGAGCGGTCAGGGCGCCCGCGGAAGGACGCCTGCGTGCCCCCGAGGAACCACAGCTTTGAACCAGCCGGGCAGGGTGACGGGGCCAGAACGGGAGCAGGGGGTACCCCGCATGCAGAGACGGCGCATGGCTCTTCTGGACGGGCAGGGCGGCCTCTCCCCAGGGGGGACATCTGAGTAGACAGCTGAGCCCTGGAGACAAGTCAGCACATGAGGTGTGAGACGGGGACGGCTTGGCTTGCGGAGGAGCTGCGGGGCCAGCCCGAGGCAGAGCGGCAGCCGGGGGAGCAGGGACGCCGCCCGCTGTCCCCACGCCCCGGTCCCGGGCCCAGAACCAGGGGACTGAACGCATGTGTGCACACAGCCAGGGGTTTCCTAAAGGCGCCTGCTGACTTCCGGGGGGCTGGGCTGGCCGATACCGGCCTGTCCACGAGGCCCTGTTACCGGGTGTGCTGCTGCTCCTTGGCGGCCGCATAGAAGCTGAAGTCAAACTTCCAGCCCCGCTTGGCGTCACAGGCCAAGGTTGTCACCATCCACTTGCGGGAGGGGCTCGCCGCCTGGAGCAGCCCTACTGTAGACATACAAGCGGTCAGCTTCTTGGTGAAGTTACCCAAAGGCGCTCTATATACCTAAGCAGTGGAGCGACAGAGACAAGACACGTGACTCCGGGGGGCTGTCTCGGCCTGGGTCCGGCCTCAGGCTCCCCACCCTCCCTCCAAGGCTGGTCCCACCCCGTCCCAGCCCCCAGAGTTGGGGGCAGAGGCTCTGGAGGCCTGGGTTCGAGTCTGGACATTGGACAAATCCTTCCCTCCCTGTCTGAGCCTCAGCCCTTTCTGCAGCTGAGCCCCTACTGTGTGCCAGGCCCTAGAGCGCACAGTAGTCAGCAACAAGGGCTTGGTCCCTGCCCCCCCGGAGCTGCCAGTCACGATGGCTTTAGGTTCTTTTAAGGGCTGTGAATTCAAGAGTCAGGATCATAAGACGCAGGATAAATGGGCAGGGGAGGAGGAGGGCGAGCCGAGAAGTGAGCCAGCACAGGGCTCTTTGAGGAGGGGACAGCTGCGCTGAGGCTCAGCTGTGAGGGGCCTGCCATGCATTAAGCTGGAAGGGAAGTTTTCTAGGGAGTGGGAACAGCAGTGCAAGGGCTCAGAGTCAGGAAACCCCTCAGACATCTTTCATATGGAAATAGAAACCCTGAACACAGGAAGTGACGTAGGTAACTGTCATCCTGGAGGGTGTAATATGTCAAAGAAACAGATAACTCCTGACTTGGCCTGGGTTGGCCCTCAGAGGCTCTCTCCTGGGGCGGGGGGGTTAGCTGCTAAGAACCGCCACATAACTGCCACTCACTGAGCACTTGCTGTGTCTTACGTGCCGCTCAGGCCTCACCCCACATACCTTCAGCCCTGGCTGTGTTTTAAGCACCCCGTTTCACAGATGAAGAAACTGAGGCTCAGCGAGATTAAGTAAGCTGCCCAAAGACAGACAGACTCGAACCCAGGTCTGGCTGACTTGGAGGCCCATGCTGTCACCACTCTGTAGGCGCCATAGACCTGGCTGGGAGAGGGTCCTCATCTGCCTAAAGCTGCTCCTTCCTCGCAGTCCCTGCCTCCCACGTGGCCAATGCCCACCAGTGCGGCGTTGAGGGCCCCCTTCCCTGGTAGCGGCGGTTCGAATCCCGGCATCCCAGACTCACCTGAAAAGAGGGCACCTCCCCGTCCCCGGGGGACACGATCTGCCAAGGGGCGGGCAGGCTGGCATTGAGGGAGAACCTGTACACGGCCGGGTGGCCCTTACTCTTCACCTTGGAGACATACACGGTGCCTGGGGAGTCTGGGAGACAAACGAAGGATGGAGGAGGAGTGGACAGTCACCCTGCCTCGCCTCCCTGACCCTGGAGCAGCCCCTCTCTGTTCTGTTGAGAGAGGAGCTGGGCCCTGATGTGGGCTCATCTCTGAATGCCCACTCTGCTCCTCTCTACTGGGCTCTGAGCCCACAGCAAGGCGGGGGTGCTGGTGGTGGACGTGGGGGTGGGCTGGTGGCACAGGTGAAGGGGAGGTGGCAGTGGTCACCAGGATGGGGTTGCAGCATAGGTGGAGGGAGTGACGGGGATGGTGTGAGTCATGGTGACAATGTGCAGTGTGGGCTCGGGGAGCGGGCTGAACAGGGGGGCTGGAGCTGGGCATGACCATGGTAGGCACAGAGGGGGGATGACAGCCAGGGGGTGACAAGGACACACAGAACTGCCCCAGAGGGGGGCTGATTCCTACACGTGTCCCGGCACCCCATCTCTGGCGGACCCCCGGGTAGGGACCCCCAGCTTCCAGGGCTCAGGACACCCCTGCCCTCCCCCAGACACTCAGGGAGGGTCCAGCACACACGGCAGGTTCATGGGGCCCCGAGTTCACCCCCCACAACCCAACGCTTCCTCAGTGACCCCAAGAATACAGACTCTTGTTCTCCCAGGAGATCCAGGGAATGAATGTAATCTGCTGTCTCCACGGGACTCCCACACCCCAGCATCAGGCAGGATGCCCCCCAATGTCCCATTCCAGCCAGAGCACACTCCCTGCTCACCCTGTGGGGTGGCCTCAGGCCGGGTCGCCCAGGGGACCCCTGAGCCCCGCTTCTTCTTCTCCAGGGACGTCCGGATGTTGTTCTGCAGGCTGTGGGGCTTTTCCTGGAAGAGACCTGCCCCCCCCCCACGTTGTTGGGGACACCAGGGTGTCCTGGTTGAGCCCGGCAGGGGAGGGCAGAGACTGGGACAGATAACAACCATAGGGACGTGGGCTTTAGGGCCCTGGGCTTGGGGGAGGGGTGTCAGGCGTCTGAAAGAAATTGGATGGAACTGAAAAAGTGCCAAATATCGAATTTGCAGGAATATTTTTTTTGAAATTTTAACGTTTATTTATTTTTGAGAGAGAGAGACAGAGTATGAGTAGGTGGGGGGGAGGGGGTGAGAGAGAGGTAGATGCAGAATCTGAAACAGGCTCCAGGCTCTGAGCTGTCAGCACAAAGCCCAATGCGAGGCTCGAACTACTGAACTACAGGATCATGACCTCAGCCAAAGTCAGATGCTTAACTGACTGAGCCACCCAGGCGCCCCTGATTTTGCAGGAATCTTAAGGCAAGAAAAAGGCACCTGTCAGCTCCACCCAGAGAAAGACACCCTGATGCATTTCCTCCTCTTGGCCACGCCTCACGTCCCTGTTCTGGCAAACGGGGTGTCTCCGATGTCCAGAGGCTGGTGGAAGGCCCACACGGGATGCTGCATCTTGTGCATTTGGCTACATGTCTGGCTTGTGATAAACGCTCAATGAGTGGGAACAATTAGAAACAGAATGTCATCAACCAGCACAGAGGACAGGAGACTGTCTCCTTTTGGCTCAAGCACTGAGGATGAATTTTCTGTTTTCTTTTGTTGTTTTCTAATGAGAGAAATTTGACACCTTCAAAGATGCAATCTTCACAATAATTCTAGAAGGTCGCTATCATGAACCCCACTTGACAGAGGAGAAAGTGGG
>NC_043707.1:133597114-133610267 GCF_006229205.1 Suricata suricatta
TCAGGGGCTGGCTGCAGGCTCTCCGGGGTCACGGACACCAGGGACACGTCTCCCAGCTCCAGTGACACTGCCAGGGCAGAACAGTGGCCCATTAGAGGCCACAGCCCACTGGTCCCAGGAAAGCCCAAATGCTGGATGGGGATGCCCAAAGGCCATCAGGGTCTGCCTGTCCTCAACCACCTTGTCGAAAGTGTCCTCCCTGGCAGACAGCCCCGGGTCCCGCAGGGAAGGCCTGTGCAGGGACTCACCCGGCTCCTCCTCCACATTCAGCAGGGGGATGTCATCGTCCAGGTAGGGCATGGGGCCCTGGGTGGGGCTGCCCCCCGCCCGCTCGGGAGCGGCAAACACATCCCCGGGGAGGTGCAGGGAGCTCTTGCGGGCACACTTCTGGTGGCAGCTATGGAGAGAGTGGGGGAGAGGGGTGAGCCCCGAAGGCCCCGAATGAGCCAGTGAAAGGCCCTGCTACCACATGAGCCGGGACTCAGGCTGCTGCAGACGTCTCCTGAGGACATGCGCCACAGACTCCTAGGAGCCTGGAGCCTGGTTCCTCCCCCCAACCCTCAGTGTTCCCCTTCCTCTGGACAAAGGGTAACAGCGGCCATGACCCAGGGAGAGCGACCCTTCCCCTAGTGTGCCTGCCCCAAGCCCGGAGCCCCTGTCATTCCCAGTACCCAAGCCCAGCCAGCCACTCAGGCCGGACTCCACAGGGCCTCCCCGCCTCTCCTTCCTTGCCTTCCCCGACCACTCAGGCCGCAAGACCCCAACCCCCCGACCTCTGGCAGCAACCGTGGCCTTGAGACGTTCACGTCTGCACACAGCGCACTGTCTAAATATGTTTCTCCACCATGATGAGAAGCCTGAGGACATTTATACAGCAGCTGGGCATGGGATCTGGTCAGACTATGGGGTTTCAATCTCGGCCCTGCCACCTTCTGAATGGGTGAGCTTGAGAACGTCACCCACCCTCTCTCAGCCCCTGCTTCCTCGTGGGCAAAACAGGCAAAACAAGGGCACCTGGCTCTGAGGGTCCCAGGGACAGTGGGAGGAAGGTCTTGTGCCAAAGCGCTTTGCCCACTTCCCGGCACGTAGCAGGTGATCACACATGGCAACTATAGGGGAGGGTTCTCTTCTTCCTTGGTCCCCCAGTAGCACCCCACACAGAACGGGGCATGCAGAAGGTGCTCAATAAAGGATCACAAAGCTTGTAGAAGAGACAGGGGTGTGCTGAGTGGCCCCGGAGGACACGCGCCCCTCCCCACCTGCCTCTGCCCGCCCGCCCACCTGGTCTGGCAGGCACTCTCCAGTGGTGCCATGTAAAGGCTCCAGATGCCCAGGGCAGCGGGCATGGTAAACAGCACAGCCAGCCAGCAGCAGGACACGATGAGAGACATGAACAGGCCAAAGTCATGGACAGCTGGGATCTGCCAATGGAGAGGTAGGGGTGGGATGTGAGGCTGGTCCAGCCTGGAGCCCCAGGAGTCTGAGACTCTGCAGTTAGACCACTTCCAGAATGAGACTCGAGGAGGAGGCTCAGGCTGCCAGCCACCAGCCTAGGGGGATGACAGAAGGCTGGTGTCAGGGGACACAGCAGGGGAGGGACACTACCACCTCTGGGGCAGAGGTTCGTGTTGTGCCACAGCCCAAAGTGGTGCCTGACTCACAGCAGGTGCTCAATAGCAGTCATCACACGAGCGACTGAGGCTCAGAGGAGGGCAGCCCCTTGGACCAGGCCACGTGTTACCGAGGGTAAGGGAGTGAATGCATGTGCTCCGGGGCCGAGGGGCAATGGGTGCGCTCCAGGGTGTCCCAGGGACCCGCACAGGGATGTGGCAGTCAGAAGGAAACCGTAATCAACAGCAGACAAGCCTTCACTATGAAAACCTTGGGACCATCATCTCCTTTCAGTCTCTGAATAAGCTACGCATGAGGAAAGTGGGGATCAGGGAGGTGCAGAGGTCACAGGGCCCATCACAGAGGTGGAACTAGAACCCAGCTCTGCCTGTTTTCTGGATATAGTTCTCTAGCAAGGTCTGGATAATCCCAAAGCATCTAGTGGTTTCTAGATGGGATACCCGGCCCAGGTCATGAAATGTTTTAAAGGCTCAGGTGGGCTCACTGCCTTTCAGGTTCTGTCGGCACCAAGGGACCCAGCCCAAACTCAGATCCTTCTCCTGAGCCCAACTCAGAGGCCCGTAGGAGCATGGGGCCAGCGAGAGGCACGTCGGAGGGAGGGATGACAGCACAATGTGAAGCTGGTGGTTGGAAAGAGCTCTGGGCCGAGGGTCAGGGGACTCCCCAAGGTCACCACTTACCAGCTGTGTGACCTTGGGGAAGATACTGTACCTCTCTGGGCCTCAGTTTCTGTATCTGGAAATAGGGATGTAATTGTACCTTCGTCGTATGTCTTGAAAACTAAATGTGGAAGAGCTTTGGAAATTGCCACACACCCTTCAGGGCAGAGGTTGGATTGCTATTAATGAGGATTAATAATAGATAGTATTTGTTATCTTTATAAGGTTCCCATTTGTTAAGTTCTGGTAACGGTAACTAGTGGCGAGAACAGTATCTAGGGACATGGCAAGTGCCTGGAGGCAATGGCTACGAGGGGCAGGTGGGGGGAGCAGAGTCCAGGGCCCAGGAGGGGGGGGGAGTGGGGAGGCCGGACCAGGGACAGAGGCAGCCTCGCACCTGGGAGAAGACATTAGCTGCGTAGGCAGCGGCCGTGGTCAGGGAGGTGAAGAAGGTGGCCTTGCCTGCCGTCTGGATGGTGTGGATCATCCGCAGCTGTGGGTCTTCCAGGTGCGTGGCCTGGCGGTAGGTGTTGATGAACACAAAGACATCGTCCACACCTATGGAAGGGAGTCCCAGGCCAGCAGGGGCCGGCTCAGGATCATTGGCTAGCTCCAGAACCGGACCCAAGCGGGGCCTAGCCCAACCCTGAGCGCTAAGAGGTCAGGCTCCGGGGGAGTCCTGCTTCTCAGTCTGGAGTTTGGAAAGACCCATGCAACTTTGACTCTACCCACCAGGAATCCAAGCCCCACCCTCCATTCTCCCTCTCCTCCCCACCACCCTCCCTCTACCCCATCTCCAGAGTGAGGCCCCTTTTTCCCAAATCTTGGCTTCTTTCCACCTTTCCTGCCATGCCACAGAAGCAACTCACCGATGCCCACTATCACAAAAGCAGCCACCCCATTGAGGATGCCCAGGTACTGGATACCGAAGACCACGTGGTACAGGAAGAGAGCCACCAGGCAGCTGAGGCCGATGCTGGCGATCCCGAAAAAGGACAGGAACACTGGGCAGGGCAAGAGGGGATGGAGCGGGAGGATTCAGCAGAGCACACGCCCTTCAGGGATGCAGCTGAGTCCTGCCTCACGCCCTCGTCCCCACAGAGTACCCTGCACTGCCCTGGCTGTGCCCTGTACAGTTCTCAGGCCCAGAGAGAAGGGGCCAGGCGGGAGCCCCAGTGGGAGAGGAAGCCGCCTGAGTAAGCGGTTCACAGGCCCTCATCTTTGCAAACCTACATCAACAGCTGGTAGGGGACTGTTAGATATTTAACGTCTGTCCCCTCAGTAGACTAGAGGTTCCGTGGGGGTAGGAAATGTGTTCATGAAGTTCAACATGGGATCCCTGGCATCTCAGAGCACCCGACACATAGTTGGTGCCCAATTAACATTTGTTACGTGGATGGATGAGTGTCTTTTCCATTTTTGAAGGTATAACTAATCTGTCGTTCACCTGGGCAATAGAGAGTGCCTACTGTATACGCAGTAAGAAGCAGCCAGGGCACATGGGAAGATGCTGGTGTTAATGTGACCTGGGGGACAGAAGTGCAGCTGCACTGTGACTGTAAAACAGGCTACAGAAGAATGGAGGGCCCAGCACTCCAGACTCCCCGAAACAAAAGTTTTAGCAAGAAAACGATGGTCAAAGGGCAAGAGGTTAACCATGTGAGGCCCCAGGAGCGGGTACGGCCCAAGCTGCCTCTGCACCTCAGTCCACCTGCCTGGGGTTGGAAGGTGATTTCTGCGCACCCTTCCCCAGAATCCTTGGGTACAACGGGTTTGAGATGATTTCTGGTGTTCTGGAGAAGGGAGGCTTCGGCCGGACAGGAGTGTGCTGGAACGAGAGAAAGGGGGTGCCTTCTGCTGGGCCTTCTGGGGAGGTCTACCTGAGCAGGAGGTGAGGATGTAGACGAGGGCAGCGATGCAGCTGCTGCTGATGAAGGCCAGGAGCATGTCATTGTTGAAGGTTCTGCGCACCTCATAATCAAAGAGGTCTGTCCCCCCGTACAGAACCTGGACTTTGCTGGAAGGGGAGAGGAAAGACAGAGGTGGGCTTTACTGTTGACATTTGGAGGAGCAAGAGCTATCTGCCTCCACAGTGGCTCTTTACCTTGGCTCTATGTTAAGTCACCCCGGGGCTTCCAGAACTCCTGATGTCCAGGCTGTCCCCTAGACAAATTAAACCAGAATTTCTGGGGTGGGGCAGAGTCATCAGTGTTTAAAAATCTCCCAGGTGAAGGGCGCATGGGTGGCTCAGTTGGTTGGGCTTCCGACGTCAGCCTAGGTCATGATCTCATTGTTCCTGAGTTCAAGCCCCGCATCGGGCTCTGTGCTAACAGCTTGGAGCCTGGAGCCTGTTTTGGATTCTGTGTGTGTGTGTGTGTGTGTCTGTCTGTCTGTCCCATCCCCACCCATGCTTGCTTGCTTTCTCTTTCTCTTTCAAAAATAAATTAAAAAAAAAACTAAAAAAACTTTTCAAAAATCTCCCAGGTGATTCAAATGTATGGTCAAGGTTGAGACCCTGCTCAACACAGATAATTATCAATTACAGTCAAATCCTACATCATCTCCCAATTCTCAATTACTCACTGAAAATTCTAAATTCAAACCAGCTTCCACTTATGCAGTTTTACTCTGCTATCCAGTGTGCAGTTAACACAAGCTATTCTTCATAATAACAAAAACATACCCGGGCTTGTCAAGTAGCATTTTAAAATACAAACAGGAGTGACATCTGCTTCTGGGCACGATGGAGTGATAAGATGAAATCTAGGTTTACCCTCCCCAAGAAACTAACAGAAAAATGAGAATCTGGACATGAGACAACACAGGATGATGATTCCTGAGAAATGAGATTCAAAACGGGCCCTGTGGTTATCCTGACTTAGGACTTTGAGAGTTGCTGGGCCTCAGTGGAACCTAAAACACCGGTTATGGGGATCCCCAAAGGAGGATGACATTTTTCCAAACTTGATGGAAACTGTAAACCCACTGATTCAAGAAGCTCGAGCAACAAACTCCAAGTACAAAAAAAAAAAAAAACCCACGAATGAAATGACAACAATGCACATCATAACCACAGGTTTTGAAACCAGTGACCAAAAGAAAGTGTTAAAAGCAGCCTGAGGAGAAAGGCATATTACGCACAGAACAAGAATAAGAGAGACTCCTCATCAGAAACAAGTGCTAGTGAGAAGATGATGGAACAACATCTCTTTATTTTTAATTTAAAAAATTTTAATGTTTATTTATTTTTGAGAGACAGAGAGACAGAGCATGAGCAGGGGAGGGGTGAGAGAGAGAAGAAGACACAGAATCTGAAGCAGGCTCCAGGCTCCGAGCTGTCAGCACAGAGCCCGATGTGGGGCTCAAACTCATGAACTGTGAGATCATGACCTGAGCCGAAGTCTGTTGCTTAACTGACTGAGCCACCCAGGTGCCCCTGGAATGGCATCTTTTACCTACGAAAAACACTGGCCAAAAATTCTATACCCAGCACAAATATATTTCAAAAGCAAAGGCAAAATAAAGACTTTTTCATTTTATTTTAATTTTAAAGTTTATTTATTTAGAGGCAGAGAGAGCTTGAGCAGAGGAGGGGCAGGGAGAATCCCAAGCCTTATGTGGGGTTTGAACTAATAAAACCATGAAATCATGACCTGAGCTGAAACCAAGAGTTGGCCGCTTAATCAACTGAGCCACCAAGGTGCCCCAACAATACATGAAAGCAGAAAGAATTAGTCTCCATGACCCCTGCACTATAAGAGATGTGAAAGTAAGTCCTTCAGGTACAAAGAGAGTAACAGATGGAAATACGGATCTATACGAAGGAATAAAAAGGACTGGAAATGGTAATGACATGAATAAATATAAAATATTTTCTTATTGCTTATTTAAGTCTCTGCATAAGATAATTGACCATTTAAGCAAAAATAATAATGTAGTATGATGTTTATAAGATACATGAAATAAAATACATGAGAACAATACATGGAGGCCAGGAGGAAGGAAATGGTAGCATACTATTGGAAGTGACTTACACTATACACGAAGTGGTAAAACACTGTCTGTCGGTAGACTGTGATAATCTAAGATTGTGTACTATAAACCCTAAAGCAACCACTAAAATAAATAAAAAGTTATAGCTAAAAGACTAACAAATAGGGGCACCTGGGTAGCTCAGTCAGTTAAGCATCTGACTTTGGTTCATGTCATGATCTCGTGGTTCATGAGTTCGAGCCCTGCTTCAGCTCTGTGCTGACAGCTCAGAGCCTGGAGCTTGCTTCAGACTCTGTGTCTCCCTCTCCCTTTGCCCTTCCGCTGCTTGCTCTCTGTCTCTCAAAAATAAATAAACATTGAAAAAAAATTTTAAAGACTAACAAAGGAAATAAAAATAAAATAATAAAAAACACTGAATCAGTCCAAAAGAAGGCAAAAGAAAGGAAAAGAGGAACAAGGAATATATGGGACAAGCATAGTAAAAAAAGACTTAAATCTAACCATATTAATAACTGCATCACCCAATTAAACACCCCCAATTAAAAGGCAGACACAGTCATGCTAGATTAAAAAAAATCAAGACCTAGCTGCTTACAAGAACCTCACTTTAAGTATAGACACAAATAGGTTAAAATCAAAAGGATAGAAAAAGATATGACATGCTAACTCAAATCAAAAGGAAGATGGAATGGTTATATTAATAACAGTTGAAGGAAATTTCAGAGCAAAGAATATTAATAGGGATAAAATTTCAAAATGGTAAGGCATTTGATTCATCAAGACAACACTATCAACCAACTTGACCTGATGGGAATTTATTGAACACCCCACCCGACAATAGCAGAATATGTACTCTGTTTCACTAAACAACATTTAGTAAGAGAGACCATAATCTGGACCATAAAACAAGGCTCACTAAATTTAAAAGGACTGAAGTTATACAAAGTATGTTCTCTGATCACAAATGAACTAAATTAAAAATCAGCCACAACATGATACCTGGAAAATTCCCAAATATTTGAAAACTAAATAACATACTTTTAAATAACATATGGGTCAAAAAATAGATCAAACGGAAATGAGAAAGTATTTTGAATTGAGTGAAAATGAATATGAAAATCTGTAGGCTATGTTAAAACAGTACCAAAGTAAATTTTATAGAAATAAATGCCTGTATTGGAGAGGAAGAGATGTTTCAAGTTAATGACCTCAACTTCTACTTCAAAAAAGTAGAACAAGAGAAAAATTACATGTAAAGTAGGCAGACAAAAGGAAATAACAAAGATCAGAGAAGTTAATGAAATACAAAACAAAACCAATAGAAAAAAAATCAAAGAAACCTAAATCTAGTTCTTTGAGAAGATTAAAAAAAAATTAGTAAGCCTTGGGGCACCTGGGTGGCTCAGTCGGTTAAGCATCTGACTTTGGCTCACATCATGGTCTCACAGCCTTGGGTTCTGTGCTCAGGCCTGTAGTCTGCTTTGGATTCTGCCTCTCCCCTGCTTGCACTCTGTCTCTCAAAAATAAATAAATGTTAAAAAACATTGATAAACCTCTAGCCAGAGTGATCATGAAAAAAGAAAAGACACATATGAAAGATGTGGCATCACTACCATTTCTACAGATATTTAAAAGGTAGTAAACAAATATTATGAACCACATCCTACTAACAAATCTGGTGATTTAAACGAAATGGACAGATTTAATGTGAAACTCAAAACTACCAAAGCTCTTGCAAGTAGCAATAGATAACTTTGATAGCCTATGTATATTAAAAAAATCTTCCCATAAAGAAAATTTCAGGCTCAGACAGTTTTATTGATGAATTCTATCACACATTTAAAGAAGAGAGGATACTTGTTCTACGCAAAATCTCCAGAAAACTAGAGAAGAGAATACTTTCCAATGCATTCTCTAATAGCAGAATTACCTTGATACCAAAATAGGAATAATTCATTACAAGGAAACTACAGCCCAATATCTGTCTTGAACATATTGTGCCCATAAACACAAATACAATAGAATCTAACACTGTATAAGAAAGAGACTATATCATGACCAAGGGCTGGGGGAGGCTTGGGTTGCCCCAGGAATGTTAGGTTGGCTTAACATTAAAAACTCAATCAATATTATTCACTATATTAAACTAAAAAAAGAAAAATTGTATGATCTCTCTCTAGACACAGAAAAAACATTTGGAAAAAATTCAACATTCATTATTGGTGAAAAAAAAAGAAAGCTATCAGCAAATTAGGAAGAGAAGGGAGCCTCTTTAACTTGATTAAGGACATTATAAAACCCCTCCATATTTCTGATTAGGAATAAGATAAGAATGTCCTCTCTCACCACTTTTATTCAACCTTGTACTGGAGGTTCTAGCTAGTGCAATCAGCCAAAAAAGAGAACTAAAAGGCATCTGACTTGGAAGGGAAGAAGTAAAACTGTTTTTATTAGCAGAAGATATAATTAACTATGTAGAAAATCTAATGTAACTATCAAAAACTTCTGGAACACTAAGGGATGTTAGCAAGATTACAGGATACAAAATCAATTATATTACTATATACTAGTAACTAACAATTGGAAATTAAAATTAAGAAAATGATACCATTTACAAGAGCATAAAAACCTGAAATAGGGGTACATCTGACAAAAGATGTTGGATATACCACATTCATGGGTCAGAAGACACAATATTGTTAAGACGTCAGTTCTTAAGTTGATTTATGGACTCAGCACAATCATAATCAAGATCCCAGCAGACTTGTTTTTTCCTGGAGAAACATACAAGTGAATTCTAAAATTCAAATAGGAATGCAAAAGACCTAAAATAATGAAAATAACTGTGTAAGAGAATAAAATTGAGAGGCCTAATACTGGGAGAAGATATGGCATAAAGCTACCATAATCAAGGCAGTATGGTATTAGTGTGTAAATAAAGAAATAGATTGATGGAACAGAACAGAGAGTCCAGAAATAAACCTATATATCTATGGACAATAGATTTTTGTTCTAGGTGCAAAAGCAATCTTTGTTGAAGGAATAATCTTTTCAACAGGTGATGTTGGAACAATTGGGTATCTGTACAAAAATATGTGGCATCTCCATACACTAGATTACTTCTCAACATCTAAAAATAATAAACTATCAATACCTGCAACAACATGGATATAACTTAAAGTAATTAGGCTGAAAGAGGTCAATCAAAAGACTGTATACTATATGATGCATGGATATAAAATTCTAGAAAATGAAAACCATTTTCAAAAAATGAAAACCATTTTCAAAAAATGAAAATGAAAACAGAAAGTGGTGCCACGGGTAGGAGTGGAGAGGCAAGAAGAGGCAGGATGGATGGATTAGTCAGGAGGCATGAGGAAACTTTTGGGGGTGATAGATATGTTCACTTCTTAATTATGGTAAAGGTTTTACGGTGTATACATGTGTCAAAACTAATCAAACTGTAAACTTTAAGTATGTGCAGTTGGTTGTATGTCAACTACATATCAATAAAACTGTTTATAAAAAACAAAGGGAACATTTAAAAGTAAAATAGAAATGATCTCTGGATTATCTACTTTGTTAAGTTATATAAATCAACTGATCTTTTATTAGAGTAGAAAACTGAAAGTTCAAGTAATTTCTTTAATGTTTATTTGTTATTGAGAGAGAGAGAGAGAGAGAGAGCGCTAGAGTGAGCAACTGGGGAAGGGGGAGAGAGAAAGGGAGATAGAGGATCTAAAGCAGATCTGTGCTGACAACAGAGAGCCTGATGCAGGGCTTGAACTCATGAACCATGAGATCATGACCTGAGTCAAAGTTGGACACTTAACTGACTGAACTATTCAGGAGCCCAAGGCAATTGTTATTCATTCACTCATTCATTTGGACAGCATTTATGGAGTGCCTTCTAAGTTCTAGGTCCTATCTTAGCTGGTGGCTATAAAAAGACACAGGTCCCAATTTCCACTCTCAGGTATAAAGGAATAGCTCGTGGAAGATAAGTATTCCTGCCAATACTACTAAAAAGTCAGATTAAATTCAGAAATTGGCTGTTTGATGACAGGAGAGAGTTCCTGAAGTAATGAGAAGTAGAGGGACTCCAGAAAGACTCTGGAAAGGGAAGAACCTATGAAAGGGAAAATGCACTTCTACAGCTATTTTCACCCTGGAGACATCTGATGACTTTGAACACAGGCCGAAAGCTGTGAAAATTAAGGCTAGGAGTCAGATGAATTAGCAGAGTTTTGGGCCAAAACAGCAGAGTATATGATCAGTTTTCCCCTCAGCACTTCAGCTGAATATGGGAGCTGCATGAAGCATTGGGCTAAAAATCTAAGCAGAAAACTTCTTTTAAAAGTGGCATTGGAGTTTCTGTTTGTTTCATTTTCGTTTTTGTAGTTTTGAGAAACTGATTAGAGTCTGGAACTTGTTATGGGAAAGAGTTCTGCAGAATACACCAGACTCTCAGTAGAAAATCCTAGAGAACCAAGGGCAAACAAGAGGCAGACTGAGACATTCCAGGTCTGCAAAACAGCCTTGACTCAGCAAAATGGTTGGGTACTTAAGGTGTTCAGTCACAAACTTATCTGCCTAGGGGAGGGAATGATAAACTTTCTTTGCTAGAAAGAATATAATCTGGACCTCTTTGTTTTTTATACACAATGTTTATTATTCAATAAAAATTACCAGGCATACTCATAGACAGGACCACATGACCAAAAACCAAGTGAAAGAACAGACTATAGAAACAAATTCACAGCTTAGCCCTATATTGAAAGTCATCTGATAAGGACTTTAAAATAATGATAATTTAAAAATAATAATGATAATATGTTTAAGAACAGAAAGGATACTATGGACAAAACAAACCAAAAAAAAAAAAAAGATGAATTTCACCAGGGACTTAGATGATAACAAAGAATCAAATGGAAATTCTCCACAGAAAAACATATTAACATTAAAATCTCAACAGACATTAAGTAGCATATTAAATATAACAGAAGACTGGATTGGTGAACTGGAATACCTAAACCATACAAAGAAACAAAACATAGAAAATAACAAAAATCAAAACATAGAAATAAAAAATAAAAAACCAAAAAAACTAGAAAAGATCCCTGAAGACAAATGGGACTCAATGAAAAAAATTTTGTGTAATTAGAATCTTAAAAGGAAAAGAGACAGAGAATGAGGTAAAAGCTATATTTGAAGCAGTAATAGGAAATGCCTAAAACTGATGAAAGTTATCAATCTACAGATTCAAGAAGTTCTGTGCACCCCAAGCAGAACAAAGAAAACTACGCCTACATAACTCATGGTAAGACTGGTGAAACCAAGGAGAAAAATCTTAAATGCAGCCAGAGAAAAAGATAATTTTTCAAAGGGGAAGTGAAAATATTTACAGCTGACTTTCCCACAGGAATGATGGAAATCAGAACACAATGGATTGACAGCTTTAAAGTACTAAAAGAAAATAACTGCAAACTTATAATTCTATACCAGCAGAAATATACTTCAAAAATGAAAGTAAAATACAGATGTTTTCTAGGCAAAGAACACAGAATTTATCATCAGCAAACACGCGCTTAAAAAACTAAGAAGAAGTCTTCAGATATAAGGAAAATGATTCCAGAGGGAAACATGAAACTGTAGAAAGTAATGAAGAGCAACAAGAAAAGTAAATATGTGAGCAAAATATAAATGAGTACTGACTTAGTAAAATAATAATGTGATATCATGTGGGACTTAAATGTATATAGAATTAAAATGCATGCAACAAAATGCAAAAGGCTAAAGGGTATAAATGCAGTGAATAGGTTCTAAGATTCTAGTATTATCAGAGATGTAGTGAAAGTGATCATTTGTATTATTCTGTAGTAAGTCAAGGTGAATGTTGCCATCTCTCGGGTAACCAGTAATACAGTAATAAAAAGATCTGATTATTCCAAAGGAGGGTGCTAAAGTCTATAGAGACTCTGCTTTTCATCACTCTTATGAAGCTCTAGGGGGATGGGAAAGGGAAGAGAGGCTTTTTTTTTTTTTTTTTTTAACCCTGGCAGAGGTTTTGTCTTAGAAGCTGAACGTATTATGCAGAGGTCATTGTTGGTATTTGAACCCTAAAGATCCTCCTGCAGGCAGCCCCTCCCAACTTCCTAACCTAGCCAAGTACCTTTCTCTGGAATACCTCCATTTATTCATCCACCCACCCATCCATTCATTCATGCACAAGACAAATTCCTACTAAGGGGCTCCTGGCACTGTCCTAGGGGCTAGGCCTATAGAAATAAGCCAGGAACGTCCCCGTCCTCAACAAACTCACACTCTCTTGAAACATAATGAAACTAGACCTTCCTCAAACTTTAATGTACAAACAAGTCATCTGGGAATCCTGTAGGTCAAGGGAAGGCCTTATATTCTGCATTTATAACAAGCCCCCAGGGGAAGCAGACACTGCTGATCTGAGGAAAGCACTTTAAGTGACACAGAATTAAACAACTAAACTACAGACTGACAAGTGCTATGATGAAATTGTAGCTCAGAGAGGTGAAAGAGCTCATGGAAACCCCCAAAACTAAGTGGAATCACTGGTATGTGACCCTAGACCTATCTGACTCCAAAGCCTATGTATGCTCTTTCGTGTCTCCTCTAGTGAGAAGGAAGGGCATGGTGGAGGGGGTAAAGTGGGCTTTCACTCCAGCTTCAGGGAAAAACTGCCCAGGTTGGATCTTGGTGGATGAGCAGGGGTTTCTTTAGCAAAGAAACAGGGCCAGAAGAAGGCTCCTAGTGGCCGGCATAAAAACAAAAGGGGTAAGAGCTCTGGATTGGAGAGCTTGGATTTTAATGCCATTCCACCACTTACGGGTTTA
>NC_043707.1:133610367-133621374 GCF_006229205.1 Suricata suricatta
CCTCATTGAGGCCCTGCCCCTTATAAGCCCATCCCCAGCAGGACGTGCCTCCAACCACACACAGGTCTGCTTACCCCGGATGTCAGCCAGGTCCTGGCCCATGCCATCGTAGTAAATCTTGCCGCCTCTCTCAGTGGGGAAGAAGTAGGTCATGAGTGAGCTGGGTGGGGAGCAGTAGGAGTAGGACCCTAGCGGAAGGTCTTTGAGCACCTCATGGGGCTTCCAGCAGAACTCCCGGAAGCCCGGGTGGTCCATGATCTTGCGCTCAATCTCGTGGATTGTGACCAGCCTCTCACTGGTGAAAATGTTGCGCTCTGCGTCGCCGCGTGCCAGGAAAATAAGCTCAATGCGCCAGTGCGCATGCGTCTGGGTGTTGGTGCTCACGTAAGAACGTGAGTAGTCCCAGCGTGAGGCACCTCGGCGGGCTCGGCTCTGATTGGCCGCAGCCACAGCAGGGGGCGGGGTGCTGGGTTGGCACCGTCCATTCTTCTGCATCCCCTGGTTCCCCGGGCCTTTGCTCTGGTTGGCTGTCAGATCCACCAGGGGTGGGGCCTCGCGCCGAAGACGCCCACTCCGATTGGCTGCTGGTTTCTGGTCTGTGGAAGTGTCAGGGGATGTGCCTGGACCACGCCTTGGAGCAGCAAAGACCGCCCGTGGGGGCCTGGTGACCAGTCGAGAGCGGTTGGCCAGATGCAGCTGCTGCAGCTGCTCCGAGATAAGGCGCTGAAGCGTCTCAGAGGTGAAGTCAGCCAAGTCGCGCCGGTTTCGCCCCCAGGACCCAAACTGGGACTTGAGCGCCAGCGCCAGGGCGTCAAAACGCTGGGAGGCCTCGTGGTTGCGGATCTCAAAGGCGTTGTAGGAGATGTCAATGTCCAGTGGCGGGTAGTAGAGGAACATGAAGGCTGACAGGGCCATGGGGATGCTACAGCCCAGGAAGAGCACCAGCCCTGCACAGCACGGATTTGTGAAAGCCCAGCCCAGGGTGCTCCAGAAGCCCGAGGCTGGGGGCCGGGAAGGCAAGGTCCAATGCCTCCAGCAACACTGTCCTTCTCCAGCTCGGGCCCCTGGCTTCTGAGCCCTCCTGAAGGCCTCACCGGTTGCTTCCTCCTCTTCCTGCTCCTCCTCTAGCCACACATCTTGCAGCAAAGGGTCATCCTCCGAGTCCATAGCCTAGAGGAGAGGGAGAGGGTCAGCAGGCTGGAGAGAGGGAGAAGATGGTGCCCTGTGGCTGCAGTTGCCCAGTCCTGGGTTTTAGTCCCGTCCACAAAATACTATGATGGAATTGCATCGAGTGGGAATTTAACTCCCCTGAACTTAATCACTTGTACACAAAACAAAGAAAAATATGTTATTGGTCTATCACCTTCCCCAACTAGATCTTAGCTTTGAAGGCCACTTAAAAGGGAGAATCACAGCCCATTTGCAAACAGAAGAGAAATTCCTCCCCATGTAAAGGATACTGGAGAGAAGTTCTGACTACACATGATTGCTCAACTTTTGTTTCATGCTTTGACTTTAGAACTCAGGGCCAACATGAGGTATTACTCCAGCGCAATCACTTTTACTTATAATTAGCAACTCTGAAGTACCTTCCATCATATCAGAGTAGGAGGGAAAGAACATGATCTTTGGAATCAGAGTTTGGGTCCTGGTAAGGCGAACATTGTCAAGGCAGTAAGCCTCTCTGAACCTCGGAGTCTTCATCTACAGAACAAAGTGGCCGGTCCTGCCCCTCATGACTGTGAGGTGGACTGCAGTCTGTGTAGAATATTAGTTAGTATCTGTCACATAAGCAGATTTCTTTGCTCCCCTCTGGGGGCTATAACGTGCTCAGCCATCACCCATGGACGGGGCTGTGCCAGAGCTAGATGCCTGTCCCAGCTCTCCTCAAGAACTCTCAATAGCTCCCCACCCCCTCTTTGGGACACTGCAGCTGCAGCCACTGTTTGTCAGGCTCAGGCCACTTAACATGCAGCTCCAGCGACATCAAACCTTTGGGCACGAGCAGGGGCCAGGCATCTGTCTCCCCAAGACTTGGGCACAAGCAGCAGGAGGGCCTGGCAGGAGAGGGCAGGCTGGGCAGCCTGAGGACTCCTGCAGGGTGGCCCAAAGGCAGGAGGCCTTCCAGCATCCCCGGGCATGGCCTGTCCCCCTTGTCCCTCCTGTCCTCTGTTTGGACGGGGAGAGACTCATTATCCAGTTAGATGCCAGGCAGTGAGAAGAGGAAGCTAATTATGCCAGAGCTGGCTAATTAATGCTGCCTTTCCTATTAACATTCTCCAGAGTATTCCATTTCAATTAGACGGTCTGTCCAGGAAAAGAGGGGGCTGCCGTCAGCCCAGTGAGAGTGAGGAAGAGAGGGTGAGGGGAAGGAGGGAAACAGAGACTGAGAAGCAGGAAAAGGGAGAGATGAGAGATAGAGACAGCTGGGAAGAGGAGACAGAGACAAGAGTGGAACTGAGTGGGGGTGGGCAGACAAAGATGCAAATAGGGAAACAGAGGGCGGGGGAGGGCAGAGCAGAAAACTTGAAAGGGAGAGAGGCCTGGAGGGGATGGGAACCATTCCTGTAATATGCAAGAGTCCTATGATGAGATCATTAAACTTCCCATTTGCGATGCCCTAAAGCATTCCGGCCAAGGGGATGCTATCTGCTCCGAGGACCAATTTGCATTAGCAGGGACTCCTGAGTGGGAACTTGAAGCAGCTCAGACCTCCCGCATGTCCAAAGGATAGAACTAAGTTTGCCTGCGGAGGTGGGAACAGGTGGGAACCCCATCCCCACTCCCAGCCTTGGAAGGAGGATTGATGGCAATATGGTGGAGAAGCAGGGACTCTTTTTCTGGGGTCCATCCACCCTGTCCCCAGCCTCAGCCTGCCTCTCAGGATGTAGAGTTTACAGTATGTTGGTATGTGAGTGGGGGCCCAAGGCCAGGATTCTGGGTCAGAGCAGCACTTCCTGAGTGATTTGGGGGATCCCGCTGCCCCACCAGGAATGCCACTTCCTTCTCCGGGAGTCTGACACATCTTTCAAGGTCTTGCTCAAGTGTCACCTCTGACAAGAAGCCTTCCTAGATCTGAAGCCCCAGCTACCTGTCTAAGCTTCTCATCACACTTAGGGGGTAAAAATTACTTACGGGCAAGGAGGGAGAGGCAATATAGTAGAATGTTAAGAGCTTTGGAGGCAGAGAGGTCTGGATGCCGATCCCAGCTATACAATCTAGGGTAGGCAGTGTATCCTTTCTGAGCCTTAGTTTTCCCATGTGGAAAATGGGGCTCACAGTCCTCATCATAGAGGTGGCCAGAGGATGTACACAGCCAGCTGACCGCAGTGCCTGGTATGTATACATGCTTGGGACGCTGCTCCTGTTCTTTTATACTCTGCTCCTCCGCCAAGGCTGTGAACTCCTGCAAGACTCACAGGCTCATTGCATTTGCCGAAGGTGATCCCAGCAATACCTCTCACCTTATGTGCTTTAATCATGGTATGACTGAGACTTCTCCCATCAAGATGTAATGTCTGCATTCCTTCCCCCTGGAATCTGGGGGTGTAGGGCTTGTGACGGCGAAGGGAGAGGCAATCTTCCCCCTGGCTCTCTTGGGACACTTTGTCCTTGGAGCCCAGCTGCCATGCGGGGAGGAGGCCCAAAGTAGCACAGGCAGGGGAGACCAGATGCAGGAGCTCCGGCTGACAGCCAGCATCAACCATCGGATATGGTCAAGTAGTTACCCAAGGCTTTACGTCTTTCTGGCTGAGACCCAACACCATGGAGCAGAGCTAAGCCACCCTCTCTTGTGCCCTGTCCTGACCCACAGAGTCTATGAGCATAATACACTGATTGTCATACATCACTAAGTTTGGGGATGACTGGTTACATAGGAACAGTAACTGAACAATTATAATGAATCCCTGTCCCCTGTGTGTGACTCCATGCCCTGCAGACATTTTCTGGATTTAAGCGACCAGAAAATCGGGCACAGCCATTCTGCCTCCCAGGCAGAGCCCCCCAGCTGGGTGGACATGAACTCTAAGAGAGCAGGGACTTGGCTGTCATGTTCCCTGCTGGGTTTCTGGGTTTCAGATATTTGTTGAATGAGGACAAGTAAAGAAATCTCTGGAGAATCTGAGTTAGACATTAGGTCTTCCCCCTGGACAGAGTATAATCACCAAACAGTATAAACACACAGCCGAGAGTATGGTTTCTTCTGCCTGGGGATGGGGAGGATCTTGAAGAGGGTGCAACGGACAAGCGACAAGAGGACTCGATGAATTCTTTGTCTCTCACGCCTCCCACCCCCATGCTTGTCTTCTCTGTCTGCCTCTGAAAAGAAAAAGTGCCATGTGGGAAATGACACCAGACTGGTGGCCGACCGCCTTGGCTGCAGGCCTGGCTCAGCCAACTTTCTGTGTGACCCTGGCCATGTCCATCCCCTCTTGGGGCCCTGTCTCCCCCATCTGGCATTGGGATGGTAAAGACTCAGGTCCCTCTAGCAGTGACCCCTCCCCCCCCACCGAATCGCAGAGAAGCCCTGGTCCGCAGGCCAGTGGGGGTGGGTGGGGTCTGAGACCCTCCTCAAACCCAGGGGGGCCCCGCTGGCAGGTCAGGCACCTGACAGCAGTGTCTCAGTGGGCAACCACCTCCTCGGGCTGCTCCACAGGGTGGGCAGCAAATTGCACGTTTATTTTCCTTTCTCAAATGATGGGGATTGATTAGCCTAGCGAGGCGCTCCAGCTGCTCCACGGGACCCATCATGGCCAGCTTCCATTATGCCTTTATGATCTTCATCATGGCGGGCCTGCTCAGTGACCAACACCCTGTCTCCCTCCCCTGTCTCTCTCTGTCTCTGTCTTTGTCTCTGTCTCTCTTACACACACACACACACACACATTCAGAGGTGGTCAGAATTGAACCCTGGGCCTCCCAGAGGGCCCATAAGCCAAGGTGGACATATCCATAAAAATAGGTCTCTCTTCTCTTGGGAGAAGCAGCTGCCTGAAAGGGAATGGTAGGCCCTGGGGGCCTTGGAAGGAAGAACCTGGCCCAGTGTTAAGGGCCAGGCATGGGGCAGTCCAAAGGCACATTTGAAGCATAATCTCAATATTATAACAGAAAAAAAAATTCCACATGTATATGCATTAAAAAACACCCCATTTACAGTGGTTGTCTCTGGGAGAATTATGGGTGATTTTTATTTTCTCCTTTATACTTGTCTATTTCCAATTTTTCTGCAATGATCAGGTGCAGCCTTACTTTTAGATTGAGAAAAAACTGTTATTTAAAAATAGAATGTGTGTGCATGTGTGTGGAAGGGATTTTGCGGTCAACCTTCAACCCTTTGAGGAGTTACTGGAACAGCACCTGGGAGGAGGGTTCTGTCCCCAAAGGAGAGCAAATGCGGAGGGTGCCTGGGTTGCAGCAGGAGACGCTGGTTAGAAAGCAGAGGCCCGGGACAGAGGCAGCTGGCAAACGGCCCGTGAGTGAGCAAATGGGGACATCTGCTCCCCTGAGATGAAGAGAGGGGTCTTCTTCTTTTTTTTAGGTTTATTTATTTTGAGAGAGAGAGAACACGCAGGGGAGGGGCAGAGAGAGAAGGAGAGACAGAATCCCAAGCAGGCTCCACACTGTCAGCGAGGAGCCCCAAGTAGGGCTCAAACCCACAAACTGTGAGATTATGACCTGAGCCATAACCAAGAGTCGGAGGCTTAACCGACTGAGCCACCCGGGTGCCCCGAGAGGGGTCTTTAAAATGAACAGGGAGGGGGCACCTGGGTGGCTCAGTCGTGTCCAAGTTCGGTTCAGGTCATGATCTCACGGTTTGTGAGTTCGAGCCCCGCATCAGACTCTGTACTGACATCTCAGAGCCTGGAGCCTGCTTTGAATTCTGTCTCCCTGTCTCCCTGTCCTTCCCCTATTTGTGTTCATTGTCTCTCTCTCTCTCTCAAAAATAAATAAATCTTAAAAAGTTTTTTAAATGAACAGGGAGCAGATCATGTCCCAGAAGGGGCATCTGAGCATAAGCAGCCCAACCCCTTTGTCTGAGGGAAACTGAGACCAGGCAAACAGAAGGGACTTTACCCAAGATCTTATTTCGGAGGCGGAGCCAGGACTCTTGGCTTGAAGGAGTGCTCAGTCTGCTCCCTGGGCAGATTCTGGGGGGAGTTTTTGGCAGTCCCCGGGAACAACCAGGCCTGGGGGAAGATGGCATGTGCTCCCGAGGAGCGAAATAGGGAAGCGACTCTCAAGGTCTAGGGAAAGAGACGTTCTTCAGGTCCCCAGCCAGATGGACTCCCCCCGTCCCCCCCCCACCAGACAGAATGGGGCTTTGGTGGGTGGGAGGTGATGTTGCCCCAAAGACCCCCTCGGCCCCCCCCTTGCTCTCCTGCAGAGTGGCCCCCAGGGATGTGGCCCCACGCCATAGCCTGCCTGCAGCCCTGGCGACAACGTCCCTCCTTCCTGATGGGTGCCAGCAACCTTCCTCCTTCCCTTATCCCAGCCAGACTATTAAAATGTAATAAAAAAATCACATCAGACATGCAGATTCAACTTAAAATATGTATATGTATATATAATTTAACGGCAATTAGGAGCTAATCAGCTTTTTCTTCCTGTCTCGGGGTGTTTTGCCTCCCTGGTACCGCGCTGGTCAGAAACGTCTCGGGGTTTTTGATTCTTCTACCCTTTGGCTGAGAGACGTGGGTGCAAATTCAAAATGAGATCGTTTGAGTTGAACGGTCCCATTTCCCCCGACTCAGAAGTGGGGACATTGTGTCCGTCTCTGCTTCCTGGTTCTTTGGTGAATTCAGCTCATCTGAGGTGGAGAAGGTGGACAGGAGAAGGGAGACCCCTCCTAGGCAGCACTGTCCTAATGCCCCGTCCCTCCAGAGGCTCCGGCCATGTGCCTTCCATCCTGAATCCCCAGCCCTTCCCTGAGACCTGGGCACTGTCTCGGTCAGGGTGATGCAGAAGCGTTGGAGATCTGGTGGTAACATTGGGGTGAACATTCACACAGATGAGGTGAAGCCAGAAGCCCAACTAACTCAATGCAGAAACTCTGCCACCCGTTAAGACAATTACTATCTAATAATCAGCTGTGTGTCTGCGATGTCCAGGTCCTCTGTCCACCCTCCCTCATACACCAGCCCTTTGGGGGAGGTGGCAGAGTGTCCTCCTTTTGCAGAAGAATAAACAGAGAGGTTAAGTGACTCCCTTATGGTCACCCAGGTACTAAGAGGTGACGCTAGAGTTTGAACCTTGGGTCTACGGATTCTGAAGCCCATGATCATTTCCCCATTCCAGGTAGCCCGTGAGTGCCTTGGGATCTGAGATGACAACCCCCACTGAAGAAACCCACTGTCCTTTAGCAAGCCTGCACCAGCCCTGTGGGACCTGAAACGACTTGGGCCTCAGCAGTTCTGCTTTCAGTACCTGGTGGCTCAAGGTGTGACTTAAAGGAAGTCCCCATCAGTCTCAGAAGCCCAGCCTTCCCTCCAATGGGAACGTGGGTGTGGTGGTTACCTTTGTGTGGCTGGGCCATGGGACGCCCAGACATTGGACCAATGTCCAGAGTCAGCAGGGGCCTGGATATGGAGCCTGAGTAAAGCAGAGTCCCTCCCTCATGTGGGCCTCACCCCATCAATTGAAGACTTGACTAGAATAAAAAGCCTGAGTCAGATGGGCTTCTGCTGACTGCAGGACCTGGGGCATTGGTCTTTTCTGGCCTTCAGACTCCATCTCAAACATCAGCTCTTCCTGGGTCCTAAGGCTGCTGGATCTTGGACAGGAACTTATGTCATCTGTGTTCCTGGTTCTCAGGACTTTGGGCTCAGATTGGAACTACCATCGGCCCTCCTGGGTCTCTAGCTTGTTGACTGTGGACCTGGGGACTTGTAAGTCTCTAAACTGAAGTGAGCCAATTAATCTATCTATTATTTATCTATAAATCTATCTATCTATCCATCTATCCATCTACATTCTATCAGTTCCATTTCTTTCTAATACAGTTTTCTCAGAGGGAAAGTGGAGGTGAGGCAGGAGCCCCATCCCAGCAGCTAGATGCTAGGGGTCTTCCCTCAAGAAGTCCCAAGTCCTACCCAGAATCTCAAATGAAAATGGCAAAAGACCCAGGGAATGCCCTCCAAATCCACAGAGGGAGGACCGTGGTTAGGAGGCTCTCAAGGTGTGTCTGAGCCCTTCCCTCAGCAAGAAGGTCCTCCATCCACCACCCCCATCCTGCCCCTCCCCCAGCCCCGAGGAAACCTGGCTTTGCAGCTGTAGTTAAAGCAAGCACTTGTCCCTACACCCTTTCAAATCCCCTGTCTGGCTCCCCCACCAAGAAACACCATCTTCATTAGCTAAATTTGCCAGCTGAGGGCAGGAAGTTCAGAAGGACACACATGACCACTTCCCACAAAGCAAATCTGGGCTTATTTATCAGGAGGCAGGCGGGATGGGGGAGAGAGAGTCAGCAGGGGCTCTGCGGTGAGCCTGTCCAGGCCCCGCATTCCCCAGAGCAGGGCGGGCTGCGGGGATGGAGCACATGAAGGACAGCTGGCCTCCTGGGGTTGACAGCTGGTGAGGGAACTGGGCACTGACTCGTAAGCCCAACAGGTCAATATATATCAGGCAAACAAGCTTTGCTCTGGTCCATGTATCACCCGGGGAATGTCCAGCCAGCACCAGAGGAGTCCGGTATTAATGGTCACCGGCGCATTGCCACCTTCCCCGTTCTGTGTTCTCTCCAGAGGGCTCAGGGGAACACAACTGGCCTCCCCCCAACACTAAGAAGGATCTGGGTCTACCAACAGCATCAGGGCCTGATTTTGGGGGGTCAGTGGGGAGCTAAGCAAGGATTTTGCAGTCAGCTAAAACTGGAGTCCAACCCTGGATCTCCCGCGTTCTGGGCGCCTTGGGTTTTGGTTTCCTCATCTTTGAAATGGCAATGGTGACACCTGCTTGCTGCGTCACAGCTGCTGGTGTGATCATGATGAGCCTCAGAGATGGGGAGAACCCCAAATCTGGCCCCTGCTCATGTGTGGGGCAGTACGTTGGCCAAAGGCGACTCCTCCATCCTCTACCACCTTGACCTTCAGGCTTTAATACGGGTCATTCACCAGGTGCACTTGTTCAAATGCAAACTTCTGGGCCAGACGCCAGATCCAATCATTCAGGTTCTGGGGGTGGGGGCCCAGGAATCTGTAGTCACAGCCCCTCCGCAGGTGATTCTGTTGCAGGTGGTTCAGGATCATTCCTGGAAAGTCTCCGCTGTTCTGGTCACCATCCCTGCTCCCGGTGGCTTCTTCCCCAGCAGGTGGTCTAGCCTTTGGCATTCCCTTTCCTGCACTCACACTTGCCTCTCTGCAGGCTTACCACACCCTGAGGGTGGACTCAGGGCTCACTCCTCCAAGCACCTCTTCCTCCAGATGCGAGGAGGGAAGAAATGATGGCATCTGGGCCAGGAACAGGACTTTATGTCCAGAGAAAGAGACATAAACAGGCCGCCCAGATCTGCCAACCAGCAATGAAAGAAAACAGAAGGCCAAGGGCTTACTGTGTGGCAGAAGTTGTGGGAGGGGCCTGGGCAGGAAGCTTTGCATCCACTAAACACTGCTGTGTGCCCAGACCTGGGCACTTTACTTATTTATGCCCTCTCTGATGCAGCCTCAGCTCTACGAGGCAGTGTGCAGGGGTGGGGCGGGGGTCCGGGCCTCTGCAGGCCCAATGTCAGAGCCCATCATTTTAGCCTCTGTGCCCTACTTCTGGGAGGAGTTCCACCCTGACTGCTCCCCTCTAGCCCCCTCCCCCACACCCCTTGCCACCTAGGAACTCCGAACTCACAGCCCAGATCCATCAGTCCTGGCTCCTGGAGCCCTCCAGGCAAACTTGGCATCTCTGAAGAAAAGGCAATGGACGCTTAATAAAACCAGCAACACTTACAGAGGCCATAAAATACAGCCAGGTCCCCAGGCGCCCCTTGCTTGAGGGTCAGAAGGTTCCTGAAAACCCTTACTATATGCTTTGGCCAACCTGTCTACCTCCCCACCGTCTCTTCCCCACTCCCCGGTTCCAAGTCCTGGCCGCTGTTCGGACTTCAGTGTGAGCCTGAAGGTCCCACAGGACCCAGCAGCCAATCAGCTCCCCAGCCCCAGACTGCTAGGTTAATAAAAAATGAAAAGATCTCCACAAAATATGACCAATAACCACGGCCATAAAAGCCAAATTGGATTCCTTCGTGGATGATGAGCTTGGGGTCCTTCTTTGTCTCTGAGACCTGATTAACAAATATGTAAAACAATCCCCCTGTCATCTCTGGTTCCAGCCAGCACTCCCTGCAGCCCAGGGGTCAGGGACAAGGACCAGGCAGAAGCAGGGGATGTGTATCTAGGGCAGTAAAGGCGGCCCTCTGGTCCTCAGCACTGGCCTGCTCTGTGACTCAGAACAAGTCACTTAATACCATCTGGGGAGACCCTCCCCCTTTGTATTCTCAGCCTCTGCCCGAGAGGCAGAGACAAAGGAAGGGCAGAGGGCTCCCCTGCACCCCATTCAGAAGCTGTTGTATGACTGGGGGAGGGGGGAAATGCAAGAAGGGTCCTGATGTCACACCAGCCAAGCATTGAGTGCTGAGTGCCATCGGTTTTGCTGGGACACAGCAGGTGGCACCTGTCACTAATTAGCTCTGGGGGAGGCTTTGGAGACTGGATCCCTCCCACCTCCCAGAACACTCAGACCACATCTGTGGGCCCAAGGACATTGCAAGACCTTTCTCAGCCCCACATCACAAAAGACGAGCATGGGGGTAAAATGGAGCATAAAAGATTAAAAAGCACATAACACAAAGTGCTCAAACCACAGAGAGACCACCATGACTGGTTTGGGATTGGAGCTCCAGGAAGGTCATACTCCAGCCTGACTGCCTGGAGAAAAGGAAGAGCCCTCAGGGTAAATGTCCCCTCTGAGCACGTTAAGCGCTCACCCCCCCCCCCCCCCCCCCCCCCCCCCCCGCCAGGGCCA
>NC_043707.1:133621474-133622924 GCF_006229205.1 Suricata suricatta
GAGACAGAGCCACCCCTGTCCCTCTCATCCTGGGGAACTGGATGATCTTGAGTCTACACAGCATCGTGTATCTCATAGATCATTTTCACATGGGTTTTCAAGTCTTAGGAATTATTTCCAATTTGCAAACAAGAACTGAGGCTAAAAGAAATAAAGGGATTTCTTTGAACTGGATTTCTGGTAAGCTTAGGACTCTTCCCACTATATTGGATTTTATTTGAGTCTCACATGTTTCAAAACTTTCCAAGTTCTGGAGTCAGCCTTCCTGGTCCCAGCTCATGTGCACTCACGTGAGCACCTTCTTGCTCCCCCTCTGTCTCTCTGTGTCTGCACCCCCCACCCCCCACAGGTCCATCCTGGCCACAGTCTAGGCACAGCTCAGGCCCCAGGGAAGGGAGGAGAGAAACATCAGGGACTAACAAGTGAGTTCATCAACTTCAGTGTGTAGGTGGAAACATACCTTCAGTGTCCATACAGGTCAGTGGCTCCGGGTAAGGGCTTCCTGGCTACACTGATGATCAACAGCTTAGGTGCCTATAGTGGGGAGTGGCACAGAGGCTCCTGACAGGGTGGGGAGTCTGACAGTGGCTCTCAGCCTCACCCCACACACCATGAAGGTGCAACTGTCTACAGAGAGAGGAATTCAGGGTCCATGTGGAGCAGTCAGAGCCGAGGACCCAGAATAAAGATCAGATCTCCAAGTGTCCTCCATCTTCAACTCCACTGCCTTTTCTATAAAAGGTTTAGGAGATTCAGGGCCTCAGGAACTAACTGTTGCTCCCAGGTCCAGTGGCCACAAGAAACCCCAGTGAAGTTACCTGGACTCAAGAATCCCAGTCCCTTTCTGCCCCACCCCCACCTTGCTCCGTGGTGCAGTGTCATCCTAAGTCAGTGGGAACTACCCCCAAATCCTTCCACAGTAATGGATTTGCTTGTGATCTTGGGCTAGTCTTCCTTCCTGGGTCTCAGTTTGCTCTTTGTCAAATGGAGGACTGACTCAATGAGCTTTTAGATACGTCCCAGTTCTGTCATTTGGAGACCCCAAAGGGCCAGGACCCGGAAGTGTGACAAGAGAGAAAATGGGGTGGCTTAGAGCTAGGGGAGCAGCTGGGGAGGTAAAGAACGCTGTGGGTTTCTCAGGGTGCTGGGACTGCAACCCGTCAGCTTTGCAGCCTCTGGGTTTCAATCCTGCCATGACCAGGAGCCAGAGGAGACCTGTGACCAGAAGGTCCTTCAGAACAGGGTGGGGGTGGGGTCTGCAGTGAGAGGGCAGGGTGCAAGGACTCAGACTACCTCTCCCTGATCCTGTGCTGAAGGGTGTTCCAGGAGACAAGAACAGTTCCCTCCCCTTTGTCAGTACTTGGGGTCAGGCTCTGCCAAATCAAGATCCTGGCTGTCAAAGTCCTCCAGCCCCACTTACCAATTCTACTTTTACCCATTCATTCATTCA